>NW_027320065.1:0-3276 GCF_032062135.1 Pyxicephalus adspersus
TCCCCACCAAATTTGTAGAATTACAGGATTTACAGGCTTCTTGGAGATGTGTTGGTAAATTGTTATTGAAAGAGTAATGGGTTTGAAGTTTGGAGATTTCCTTTATAGCATTGGTGACAAAGGCTGAAATATTTTGGGTTCGTGTGAAAATTTCGCAAATGTGTAGATTTTTTTTTAACTTTGGGTATTGGGATAGGCATTGCAACTTCAGGATACAATTCAGAGTCCTGTTCAAAATCACTCTCTGAAACTAAGGAGTTATCATTCTCATTTAATGGTTGGATTAAGTCAGGAAGGACTCTAAAAAACATTCATAGAGTATGCTGCAAACTCATCAACGTAATTGCTTTGTGGAAGTTGCTTAGAATTTTTAATTGATGCCTGAAAGTAAAGTTTTCTGGCAAATGGAGGTCCTTCACAAAAGTAATTTTGTCCAAGTGTTTCATTGGACAAATTAAATCCTAGTCTGAGTACCTCTATTTGAGATGCAGTCAATCTATAGTCTGATATATTCACAATGTCTCGGTCTGATTGCTTACATTGGATTGTCCTTGGTTCTAATTTGTTACAGTATTTACTTTAGATCTTTAGATAGGGACTTGTTTTGTTGAGATTGGGTTGATGACATTATTTCCAGGGCTGGGACAGGCGTCTCCTCCTTATGAGATGTCACAGAGCTACGAACACCTATGGGTCCCCCATTATACTTTGGGAAGGTTAGGGATTGTAGGGCATATCAACAAGCAGCTTTTACTGTTCCAATTTAGCTGAATTTCTGACTTTTATGAATTAGGCACCATTAGAGCATTTATAAAAAAACACCTGGGAACAATGTTTTTGAAAGAAGTAAGTTGCTTTTCATTTATTAAAATAACCCATTTGATTGAATGATCTGTTTCACTTGCACGTATTGCATATGTTGTACATTTTTAAAATCATATTTAGATCTTAGTTCTTTCACATTTATATAGGCAGTTGTCTTTTTTACTTTGACCTTAAGTTAACTAAGGAGGTCGGCACCTCCAATAATTTTTTAAAGGGATATCTCTGTTAACAGTAACACTGGACTATTGACAGGTAGTCCCCGGGTTACATACGAGATAGGGACTGTAGGTTTGTTCTTAAGTTGAATTTGTATATAAGTTGTAATTTGTTTACTTCTCTTCCCATATGTCAAGTTATTTCTGTCTTTATTCACATCTTTTCCCTTTACAAAAAATATTTATATAACATAATATGCGTTTGTGTGTGTGTAATAAAAATTATCGGCATTTTGGAATACCAATCTTTGTCCAGGCACTGACTATGTTTGTCACTTTGTGATCCTCGGAGTCTATTGCACAAAGGTATTAATCAAATAGGTTGTTTCCCCAGGGAAATCTCTGATCACTACAGTCACCTCTGCTAATATATCTTGAGGATTAATTACATGTAACATGTTTCTTCAACAAATTAGTTGTCTGTGACACTTTGGGGCCAATTAAAAAGTTGAAAAGTTTTCTCCCAATGGGACAACATGGAATACATTCCAATCAATGTGTTAATGTAAATATAAATTGTTTCTAGCAATACCTAACTAGCAATTATTGACTAGCATTACTTAAGTTGAAGTAAAGAACTATATTTGTAGATAGCAATTTTTTAGGCTATACACTTTATATTCATTTACCAAAACTTAAACTAGAACCTAAATGTGGAGAAAGAAAAGGAGAGGTTTTTGTCTCAAAGTTAAGGTTTTGTAAAAGAATTTTGTGTGTTGTACAAATTGTGAAGGTTTACATACATATAAATCAAATATAGAGTTTGATGAAACTGGCTCTCTTTGCTAGGAACATTTCTGTATAGCTATAAAGTAACACATATCATGTGCAATTGTAAACTGGAATGGGTATTTCATTGATATGTATGTAAGCCTTCACAATTTGTACTCAATACACAAAATATTTTTACAAAACCTTAACTTTGAGACAAAAACCTCTCTTCTTTTCTTTCTCCACATTTGTATTTACCAATTGGAGAGGTGGCTCGACCCTATCGACCAAAAGTAAGAGGAACAAGCTTCTGTTTTTTTTTGTTTTTGTTTTTGTTTTGTTTTTTAAACTAGAACCTGTTGTGACCTAAAAAAAATAAAGTCTTAGCCTTAGAACTGTCATCCCCTGTACACCATTGATGGAAATGGAATCTGCCAGCCTACATTTGTGTGCAGGAAAAATTGTCCCCCTACAAGAGTCTGATTATCTGTTTTATTTAAAAAAGAGGAACAGATAGTTCAATATATCAATGTATGATAATTATAAATAATTAAAAATTAATGGTTTACATTTTTTTCAAAAATACTTTTGAATTTTGAATATTCTGTACATATTTTGTATGATATTTTCAGTACATTTGTTTTTTTACAATATTGTTGACTATAAGAATGTTTGGTATAACATTGATTATAAGGATTTCTTATAAGTACAGACAATGACTAGTATAGGGATCACTTATAGGAGTACAGACAAAGGTGCATATAGAGATCCCTAGGGGTACAGACAAAGCAAGTATACAGAATCTATTTTGGCATCCAGACCAGTAAAAAAAAATTTAGGCAGGGGGGCACAAAAAATTCTTTGTTTTTGTGGGGTTAGCTTTGCTAAATGGAGGGGAATAAACAGGGATGCTAAATCCTCAATCTTGAAACGCAAGTTATATAAAACATGAATAGACATCATAAAAAATACTTTAAAGGAAATCTGAAATTTTACAGGTGTTTCTAAGGGAAAATCTTTCAATTGCGACTCTTATTCTGGTGGGATCTTCCTGCATTTTGGGACTGTTCCTCTCACTTCCTATTATACCCCTGCAAGCAAATGATGGTCCGCCATACTGGGCTGCAGACAGAAGCCAAGTATTTAACTCCACTGCTAGGTTTGTTTCATGATTATTTGTAGTAGTAGATACAGGATCTACTTGGACCCTGTGTCCACTTCCGTCTCTTTATACATAATACATCTTTCCTTGGAGTTGTTCTATTGTACCTGACAACCTAATTGTTAAACAATTCTTTCCCCTTTCTCCCTTAATGCCCTAAGGAAAAATCCTTCAATGGTGGCATTCTGATGGTATCTTTCTGCATTTTGGGGACATTTCCTCTCACATCCTATTGTGTACCTGCAGTCAAAAATGAAAGCGGGTCCTCCCTAAAGGGCCGTAGGCAGAAGCAAAAAGTTTTGACTGTACTTTCAGTTTTTATGAATATTAGTAGTATTGCATCCTGTATCCACTTCTGGCTCT
>NW_027320066.1:0-3276 GCF_032062135.1 Pyxicephalus adspersus
CTCTTTAACTATAAGGGTTATGTTTTGGCTCCAGGTCTTGTAACTCGCCGATTCAGCACCAGAGGGCACTGCTGTCTCTTCCTGTGATCCATGTTAATGTTGTCGCTGACTTCTGTTTTTTTTATTGTCAGGACCACACCTTTAAGAAGATTGTGCTGACAATATACATCTGTGGAAACTTTGGCTTTTTGGTAACATTCCTGGCTGCAATCTACCAACTTTGACCACACTCGGGAAATTCTCCCCTATTGCTGCTGGAACTGTTCAAACCTGCCTACATCTGCCTGTGTGTATGCACACTTCTGGACATCTGATGATGCTGGTGTGAGGATGTCTACAAGCTACAGTCAAAGAAATACATTATACACCTCAGGGTATCAAGAGACTGTTTACCAAATCTGTGACGTGCCTTTAAAAATCATCATCTATTTATGAATTATTTATGTATTTTACTGGGGTAAAAAAGGTGCTTTTTAATTGGTATTTTAGTAAACATAAAAACAAGTAAATTGTATATTTCCTGTTAATGGAGACTTGTAAAATGCCTACAGTAAAAGAGTACCTGTGTGTAAGGAAACAGCAGTAAGCCTTTACTGGGAGAACTATAAAGACTATCAATATTGATCTCATTCCTAAATGCTGGTTGCCTGGATGTCTCTGCTTCACAACTGAGTCTTACACATGAAACAAACATGTGGACATTCATAATGCCTTATCTGGGTACTTGATGCTGGGTCAATATAATAATATAAATTGATGGCCAGTAGGCGAGCCCAGCAGTGGCAGCCTTCATAAAATATTTCATTCGATCTCAGTTAGTTTGTTTTGCAGTACTGCAAGCACAAAGCCACCCATCTTTCTTTGTATTTTTATAAAAAAGGAAAGTAGTATGTGATTGGCTGCTATGAAATATGTAGCAGAGTTACTTTCTGTATTTTAACTTGGTCCTGCTGATTATTATTTGATTTGTAGGTGTCCGTATGAAGAAATGTAGTAGTGTGTGTATATTTTCATCACGTGTATCATATATCGTAGCCCAATGGTTTTTTTGCCCCCAATTTGTTCATGGATGTAGTTTGGTCACTCCTTGCAAACCTTTAGTACTCAGTGACTGCAGCATGTTCTCCATTTAGTAGCAGAAATAGGGAGACATGATATTTGCTGGATTGTTCTTAAAGTGGAACTAAGGTGAAAATAAAAAAATTTCACTTGCCCTGAATCCCACAGATCTCCCAATGGGACTGGACCTTTCCTCGATCCGGTCTCACATAGTCCTAGAATTCTTCCTCATCCTGGCACGGCACCCCTATATTCGATCTTCTCTTCCGGTCTTCTTGCTACGTCGCCAGATCTCGCCAGATCAGGTGACATGACCCACTGTAAAGGGGGAAAAAAAGAGAACCAATCTCACTGTGCATGTGTGAGATTGGCATCTATTTCCTCCTCAGTGGAAAAAATGCCCCTTCTGGGCATGCCCGAAGGAGCCAGAGTCTCCCAGGAGGAGTGACATAGGTATCCTGGGGGACTCTGCAATCCGCTTCAGTCTTGTCTAAAAGTTTAGGTCCACTTTAATTATAAAGCAACATCTGACCAGGGGTACAAGGCAGGATAGCTCAAGTGGCTGCTTTCCATCCAAAGCTGAAAAAAATGTCATTTGTTTTTAGAAGTGTAAGTAAAAATGCAGTTACACTTTATTATAGTTCCTCTGCTCCAGCTTGAAACTCTGCCTGCCAGTCACTAGATGGCATTTGTCAACCACTTTCCAATTGACCTGGCACATGTGCTTCGGTTTATTCTTCTGGTGCATGTGAGGGTCTTTTCACAAGCAATTTAGTCAGTACTTCCTCTCTGCGACAGGCGAGTGAAAAATTAGAAGGGGTGACTACAATATAAGTGTAACTGCACCATAGATGTGCAATCTTAACTTTAAAGCTACTGATAAATAGGTATTTTAGACCTGATTTTTAATTTGATTCGTAGCTTTAATAAAATCCTCTCTCTGAAATATTGAAATTATTCAAATGTCACCCTTGCCAAATTCCTATCTATAACTAAGCAAGACTGGAGTCAGATGTTCTTTATCTAAACATGTATGGCTGGCTTTAAAAACCTCAGAGCAGAAGTACACCACCCCGCGTGTTGGCCAGTGTAGATGGCTTTTTTTTGGAATCCATTTTTGGCTGTTTAAAACTTATAAAGCCCAGAAAACAATATGGAGAATTTGTCTCCCCAGCCCCTTTTAGCTGGACGCACCACCTGGCACTTTTAAGTAACCGTCTGGCTTTTTTTGGGTGGTTACTGAAGATTTGGGTCATAATACAGGGGTTGCCACCCACCTACTATTTCTTGCCACCTGGCTTAAAAAAACTTCTGTGTTGAACACTGAAGAATATTTGTACAAAGCAAATTGGTGATTCAGTGTGCTGTTAATATTTCCTTGCTTTAAAAAGCAGTCAGCTTGTGCCTCTGAATACAAAGCAGCTTGGAATGATAGCTAGAAGCTAATTGCTTCCTGCAGGCAACAGTAACTTTTCCTGTTGTCACACTTTTTATAAGCCCTAAACTAACTTTATTTACTGGGACTACTGATTTAATTCAGAATTACCATTTTATAAATTTCTCAGGAAATATATAAATATCTTTTTAAAAATAAGTTCTTTGAAATATTGCAATGTCTTCCAATGATTTCTATACAGGTTTATGGCATTCCATACAGATACTCCTGGTCTCCCTGACATAGTTTGTATAAACCATTTATTATTGGTTGCTGGTATGTGTACATATTTTTGATATGTAGAATAAAAAAATCTATACGCACAAAAACCATACCTGTACAAAAATACCTTGTTTGTTCCTTTTCCCTATTCATAGATATTTTAGGCAGAATTATGATATAGAAGTAACAGGTGGTGGTAATTTCTATGAGATAATTGATTAGTTATGTGTAGGAAAATATATTTCATAAACTTATTTATTTGTCTTTTTAAAGTCTTTGTTTCCAAAACGTACACATATTATTTCTCAGTGTCTTTTAAAGGGGATATAAAGCCTAAACTGGTCATAGATTTAGGTAAAATTTGAAAATTTGGGCATGCATACCCAACAAGTAGGAGAAAGAAAATCAATGTATAATAATCCTAAAAGCAAATGGTAGCAACCATAGGTAACCAAAATTATCCAGGTTCCCCTCTGTGCTGGTCCACATCAGTAGGCCTAGGTGTCTGGTCATGTGATCACTGCTGACGAGAAGGCTCAGACGGAGTTTTATTTTGTTAC
>NW_027320067.1:0-3274 GCF_032062135.1 Pyxicephalus adspersus
GCAGAACCAGTCTACACAAAGGAGACCTTTACAGGTAAACAGCATAATATTAAAATATAAATAACATACCTAAATATATGTAACATATGTTCATAAACCCTTAGCTCAGTTACCATGAGTTGAATGATGCTATTTTCTAATGTGTGAAGCCCTTTTTTATAAGCTTACACTGTAATATGAACAGGAAAGGTCCTAGCCTGAAATTTCATAGTATAATTTATGTATGAAACAAGTATGTGGAAATTCAATAGTTTTGCTCAGTCAGAGAAGACAGACTTAGTCAGGAGCTACATTTTTGATATCATAGATATAGCTGGGTTTCTTTATCACATTGTCAGTGTCTGCTATGATATCCAACTGTAATAAGATACTGTAGATTACCTGTCTGTATCTTCCTTGAAGTGATGTAACAGACATATCCTATTCAAATATCAATTTTCTTAAACACGTTTAGCTCTCTTGGGAGGAGTTTAAGCAGTGAGTATAGTATCAGGCTACTACCTGCCATTGGTGAAAACCCATGGTTACCCACTAAATTTAAACCTACAATTGGTTTAATTTACAATTAGCTGGGCAATAATATTTAGTAAAGCAGAGACATGATGATCTCTAAATGATAGAGCATACCCAGGTTTAACTCCAGGTGATACCACCATGGAGTGGGATTGGCCAATCACACAGTCCCTGATACCTGCACTGATAAAAAAGGGGGGAAAATCAGGAGAGGAATATCAAAAAACTGGTAATATTAAATGATAGAAAGGTTTAAATAGAAAAATCCCAGTAGTTCCTTCTTTTCACATATATTCACCAAAAATGCACAGACCAGTAATACAGGACTATAGAAGCATGACATAGTATTTTAAATATGGAGCTTTTAATTACCTGGTTACCAGTAAGTATTTTCCAATCAGCAAAGTAAATAAACAGTTGCAGTCTATCTACCATGCAGCAAGAGTGATCAACCAGATCATTCAGAAACCAGATAAATGGAGACAATGCTGACAAGTGACATTAAATTGATGCTGAAAACTGCACTCATAGAGAGTTTCTACATCATTCCATTTTGTGCTAAACCAGAAAGCTAAGTAGTGCTATTGACCACGAAATTGTTTTTATTTATGGTCTGATCAATCTGTCTGTAAGAGTGCCTGTAGCTTAAACACAGGCAAAATAGAAGCCAGTCTTACAGTGATTTAATTGTGCCTATTTGAAGAAAATAGTTTCTTGGTGATGATGGTGATGCCACAGCACTAACATAGTTACAAAGTTAAGTTGAAAAATAAATAAATAAAAAGTCCATGAAGTTCTACCACTAGTGAAATAAACATATCCTAAATAAAAACCCTATGAACATAGTTACATAGTTACATAGTAGGTTAGGTTGAAAAAAGACATAAGTCCATGAAGTTCAACCACTAGGGAAATAAGCATATCCCAGATATAAAACCCTATAAGACATAGTTGGTCTAGAGGAACGCAGAAAAACCCCTGGTACAATTTGCTTTAACAGGGGAAAAAAAATTCCTTCCTGATTCCATGAGGCATTCGGATGTTCCCTGGAATAACAGTCACTGTTATTTTTACTTTAAATCCTTAATACCCGGGTATATTCTGTGCTTCTAGAAAAACATCCAGCTTTTTCTTAAAGCAATCTATAGTAGTTGATAAAACTACTTCCTGAGAGAGCTGATTCCACATGATCTCGTGAGGCATTAGGATGTTACCTGGATCAACAGTGTCTGTTAAGTTCTGTTAAGTTTAAAACTCTAATGCCCAGGTAAATTATGTGCTTCCAGAAAAGCATCCAGCTTTTCTTAAAGTCATCCATAATATTTCCTGAAACTACTTCCCGAGGGAGCTTATTCTATATTTTCCCAGACCTTGAACTGTGAAGAATCCTTTCCGTATCCAAAGATTAAATTTCTTTCCTTCCAGATGCACAGAGTGCCACCTTGTCCTTTGTAATGACCTTAAGTGAATAATTGAGAAGTGAGTTCTCTATATGGACTGTTTATATATTTATACAGGGTGATCATATCCCTCCTTAAACGTCTCTTCTCAAGGGAGAATAGATTTAGTTCAGCTAATTTCTCCTCATAGCTGAGCTCCTCCATTCCTTGTATTAGTTTAGTTACCCTTCTCTGCACTCGCTACAATTCCACAATGTCCTTTTTGTGAACTAGTGACCAAAACTGGACTTCATATTCCAGATGTGGTCTGACCAATGCTTTGTACAGGGGCAGGATTATGTCTCCATCTCTGCAGTCTATTCCTCTTTTAATACAACCTTACAAAAGTTGTGTCAGGTGAAACAGTTGATATGGATGTGTTTAGTGGTTTCTTTAGCTTTGGTTTGTCTATGCTTGGCCTTTATTAGCTTTGTACTGAACATAAGGCAACCCATGCTTTAGTTTTCATGCCATCTTAATTTATTGCTTTTCATACCATATTTTAATCCCTCTCATTACTCATCTAACTTTTACTGTCTTTCAAACCACTGCTTCTCCCACCTATTTCTGTACCTACTATTGCTCAAAAAAGAAAGAGAATGTGTAGGCTGCCTTTACTGCAAAGGTCATCATTTTTCATTGTAACATTTAAGCACATTGGGTTACGTGACCAGAATTTTACACTTCAGGAGAACAAATAAAGTCATTAAAAGTATTTGAAAAGTAACCAATACATTACAACTCTAAAACTACTAAAATTGAATTTCATCAAACTCATATCATACTTAAAAGCGTTACAAAATAAAGCAATAGGGGCTTAAAGAATTATGATATGGTGAGGAAGGAAGTAAAGGGGAAATTATAAAGCAGCCTTTCTCAATCTTTACCCCCACAGGAATCCTTTACATTATTTTTAGGTCTCAGAGAAAGCCTTCGGTGGGTTTCTGTAGGAAAATGCCCCTTACACAGCTGGAAGACTGTTCCCCTTACAGTGGTAGTCTAAACAACATATAAACTTCACCTAAGGTGTCATGCTACAGGCTCTAGAACTATGTAAGCTCCAGCAAATAGAAGGTAAAGCACCCAAAGATCAAAAACCCTCTAGACCAGAGGTCAGCAAACTTTTTTGGCCACTAGGCCATTTCAGGTGTAGGCAGGAGCACACTAGGCCGGACTCTCTCTTGAGTTCTGCACCCAATGAGTCACCGGGGAGTCCTAGGTGACGTCGGTGCGTGCGTCTAATGCCGGCAGGGCGGGGAATTCGAAATCTATTTGTATTGCATTTAATGCAAAATAACTGTACTAAATGCAATACAGTGGAT
>NW_027320068.1:0-3272 GCF_032062135.1 Pyxicephalus adspersus
GCTGTACATTAAATAGGGATTGCAAATGACAGACTAATACAGACAGTGATACAGGAGGAGAGGACCCTGCCCCAAAGAGCTTACAATCTAGTAGGTGGGGGAAAGCTTTTTTCTTCCATTTTCACCTGGTGATTGTGCTAGTAACATACTTCCTGTGCTATGGTGACAACTCTTGTTCATGTAATTTATCTATGGGAAAGCAGCATTAACCACCACCAGTCACGAGTCAACCTGGGACACCAGTCAAAGGAGAAGGTTTTCTGTAGTGCACAATTGCTCTAGTATGATAACATGGGCATTGCTAATAGTATGGCAGCAGAGCCACTCTTTCCTTATGTTGCTAGATTTCTAGCATAATCAACATTTATTCAACAGATATAATAAAATATTTTTTATAATGCAAGGTTCATCTTTGAGGTTTACATACATTTTAAGTCTCTGAAAGCAACTTATTGATAAGTCAGTGCTCATTGAACCTCCTGAGATGCAGACAATATGGGATGGACCTTGGTCTTTTGTAAAACTGAGGTTTGCTTAATAAAAATAGCTTTGTATGAAAAGTGTGGATCTCAGTGTATGTATAAATAATGTATCTTTATTAAAATGTGGCATTCAGAGCCCAAAGTTCTTTACCAGTCATTATTCCAGGCATCCTACCAATAACTGTACAATTAGTTGAGTGTCTTGAAGAATAAGAGCTCAGTTTTTCCTTTATAAAATTTGAGTGTGAATGACATTCTTTATTAAGTTATTCAGACTGAAAAATGAGAAAGAATTTTTGAGAGTTTCCTCTTAGACACATGAGTATTTTATTGTTTAGTGCAACATTTTTAAACCTCCATAGCTACAATGAGAATCAATTGTCAAGGTGCTGCTTGAAATATCATCAAACTACAATATTAGGAGCACTGGGATCTTTTCTACTCAGAGCACTATTAGAAGCATCACTATGGTTTTAATAGTTAGAAGAGACCTTTATACTCTAAAGGCATTAATATAATAATAATATGTGAAATATTTGTGTGCAGAATAGGTGTTTTCATAAGAAGATGATTACATGGGACTTCGCTTCACATTTTCCACTAGGGTTTACAGACGTTTAGAAAACACCTATCCCCTGTATTTGATGAATTTAATGTGTGTGGCACTGGGAACAATATATATTGATAATGGTGTGTCATAGATGTAATATACAATGGCAAAGGTTCTATCTTTACATATATGAATGACAATTAGTGGGATTTATATGTGCATTATATGGCTGACAAATGGGATTTATCTGTGCAACATAAAGCTGTCAATGAGATAAGATCTGCTGTGTTTCACTCTCTAATTAGATAAATCCTTCTATTCTTTCTATAAACATCCCATAAATGTGTAAAGAGGGCAGGAGTATATGTGTAGCTTGATAGCCTTTAGATACTAAAAAGAGTGGTGGATTTTCATGACAGTCACTTAACATGCCTACACATGGCAATGAATTCAGGCACAATGCAAATAATTTGACCATAATTTTGTAGCAACCCTTGCATGTGACACAATGCACTGTATGAAATGTTTAAAAAAATTGCCTAAAATAAGTTTAAAATTTAAATATCTTATAAGGTTCTGCTTGCAATTTATAAGATATAGCTTTGCTTTTCTACCTGTATATGTCTTCTAGAAATGACATTCAAATTTCCTATTCCATTTACATTTTGCATTTGCTACAGTGGAAATTTGCTTTTATTTCTAGCTATCCTTTTTCACTCTGCTTTAACTGAAGATGTGTTTTTAACAGCTGGCTGTAATACATATCAGGGTTGCCAGACAAAACTTGCCTATTTTCAGATTTTGTGTTTTGTTAATCCTATAATGTCTTTGTTCAGCTATCCAGAGGAACACAAGTGTGTTAGAGCTATGTGTATGCTGTGGATTTAATTTTACAGGACATTGGATATTTATAAACCCAGTTATTGTTCATCAATGACTTTACCAGATCAACAGAGAGGTATTGTTAGCATTCTTTATTGTTACATAGGAATATGTCAAGTGACTTTTTTAAACACCTAAATATCTCTAGATTAGATTTATATTTTAAAAATTCTAATTGTTATGAGACAATAAAGATGGAAGATAAGTTAAAATACTGTGACCTGGTAGACATTTACTACAGCACTCTAAGGAATGCCAGGGTTGCAATGCTGGACAAATAGTATCCCGGGAGGCATGGAATCTAAAATGTGCTGTTGACTCATGACCTTTGGGTGTAATTTATATAGACATGCAAACCCACACACTGACAGGCTAGTATATTTAAATGTAAAAACTATGTGGTAATTTACTGAAGGAATAACGTTTTACACTAGTTTAACTGATCTGTGTTCACTTTAAAAATAAAATTTGATTATAAAAAGAGATTTAAAATATAAATCACTCCCAAAACAAGAAAACTAATTTAAGAAATGTTTAGAACATGTTTAAATTGTCCCACAGGCAATTACAGTGGTTACCTTATAGTAATAATAATTGGTTAGTAATACATTTAAATAGGGGTTCTTGGGTAGCTTTATCACTCAGGACAATGTAGGGGATTCATGTTCATCTTCCTACTAATTAGCAACAAAGTTATTTGGGTTTATTCATTTTAATACCAACAGTTCAAAACATGTTTTTAATTTTTTTATAATTGGAAGGTGTAAATACTTCTGTCATGTTTTTTTATTGTTGTTTGTGACAATAGGGATTGATTTTGACAGTAGGACAAGAAATTAGGGTAATGATAATCACTAGAGATTATCAGAATTATCCTGTTTTGCTATGCTAACATTTCTGCGGAAACTGCTAACTTTGACAAATCAAGGAAATATCAGGGGCATACACAGGAGTCAAAGAAGAAGAAATATTATATTTTTAAGGTTAATAAACAAATCTGTTAAAATGGAGATCCATGTAAAACAAAACTTCCAATCCCTATTAGGTTTCCAACCTGTAAGGATTCACACCTGAAAGATTACCCTCACTTCTGATCAGTAGACAATGTTTTATCATACAGAAAGTAAAAGGATCTCCCCAACAACTACAGAAATCAAAATGCTTTTCTTATAGCTGAACGTCAGCTTTAACTTAATTCTTCCTCACTTGTTGAAAGTCCTTTCCCATAATAAAAGAGTCCCACTTCCATGAACATGTTCCTAATCCAATTGTAGGCCAACAATGCAGACTCTAGCTGTAGGATTTGACTGCAATGCTAAGATTCTACAAAACATCTGATAATGAATACCTTAGGGTCT
>NW_027320069.1:0-3272 GCF_032062135.1 Pyxicephalus adspersus
TATTAGTCTGTCATTTGCAATCCCTATTTAATGTACAGCGCTGCGTAATATGTTGGCGCTATATAAATCCTGTTTAATAATAATAATAATATGTCCATAAAAATGCTCTCTTATTTTTCCTTTTAGAGTATTTTTAATACCTTATAGAATGCTATACATTAACCTCAGTGCTGTGTATTAACCACTCATATGTGTCAAGGAACATCCACCAGGTGGCTGTTATAACTTAGCCCCTCACATATGTTCAAAATCATTCCAAAAAAATTCTCAAAAAATCTAATAACTATTTTACAGCACTAATAACATATTACTGATCTTTTGTTAGTTCCACACTCATCTCTGAATTCTGTTTGTACCTGGACAGTATCCTTCTACTGACCTAACCTTTAGTTTGTTCTTCACCTATATTGTTCTCCTCCGGACTGACTCTGGTAGAACATAACTACAGCTATGTGTCTTCTCTACACTCTGAACTCATAACACATTCACCAGTAGGGTAAACATGGTTGCTTCAGCCTGGGAGCACCGAATCCACTGACAACGGGTTTGGGCAAAACTGGCTCATTTTTAGAACAGTGATGAACATGATATTATACATATTAAACAGCTATATTGATGTAAACCACCTATATTATATAACGTAGTAAATACGCAGAATATATCTTCATAGTATTTATTTTCTTTTTCCTATTTTCTGTCTTGTCACTTGCAGAACAAGTAATATAAGCAGGACAAATTTATGAAAACCTTTAATGTAGCATCAATTAAATTTGTGCAATTGCATGGAATCCCAACAGAGCCAAATCTTAATTTTCAGTAATGCAAGAATGAACATTTCGTTTGACCAATAAAGCTGTGCAAATAAAATTCAAAGTAGAATATAATAGGACTTATTAATATTGAGGTAAAGGTAATTAAATGATAATATGAATGGCTGTGCAAAATCCAAAATTAATTACAAGTTTATCACAGAATACAATGCAGCTCCAGTACTCATTCTCCGTAGGGATTTGATCCAGGTTGACTGTTGGAATTGCAAGTCTGATTATGATGAAATTGGTTGATGCAATTCAAACTCTGTTATTCAGCATGTGAACTTTTAAACTTTCATTCATGTTTCACAAATTAACATACAACATTGTGAATTGTGGCTGGGGTAACCCCAAGAAAAGCAAGCATAGGCAAAATGAAGTATAAAACTGGCAACATATCAACACCATGACTATCTCAAGTAAGGCTAGCAGCCCGTGACTTTGTGATCAGATTAGCTAACATTGCCGTTATAAAAGATAAATGTTACAATGCATGTATTTTGATAATTTTTAAGGCCTTTCAGTCCTTAGGCAAAAATCTGTCAAACGTTTAATGCAAAATTTTCTAATAAAGCTAAACAAAATTTTGGCATGTTAAACCCTGCACTGCTTTTCTCACAATAAATCACAAATGCCTCTTAGTTCTCCTGTTGTATTACTGCAAAATCTGCTTCATTTGTTTAAGCAGATGATACATTAAGAGAAAGGAGCATTACAGCACTAAACGGCTTTGATCACAACAGAGCAAACATTTTTTCCACCCAAGGCTCCCACATCTTAATAAATGTTGGCATACCATTATCTACAAATACTTGAATTTTCAAAGCGATAACCGAGTCTACTAGTGCTGATAGGATTTGAAAGGTTTTGCATCAATAGTTACGTACTGGGAAATAACCACTATATGTACACATGCCTTATCAGAAGATATCATTAGTAGAAGGTAGACAGGAAACATGAAGCATATAAGATGGCTACACAACATTTTTGGGAGGAATGGTGCCATTAAATTAGAAAATAAGTAGCTATAGTAATTTTCTGAGAATTAATTCCATTACCTTTCTATTTGGTCATATTATCTAATGTAGATGCCGCATCCCAAATCTAAATAGAACAACTTCCTTTGCATATATTTATAGGGACTTTTTAGGTTTTTCATATCTACAACTCCATTTTAAAATTATGCCAGCAATTTTCTTAACTAATCAAACCATATTCTTTAAAAATACAATGGTAAATATTATTACATATAATGAAAAAAAGCATAAATTGTTTTACAGCCACATGATATAAATTCGCATGAAGTGTCTCCAAGCATTATATTGGTTTACTTGTTTCACAGACCTAATAGTCTGCTTCTTCAGGACAACCAAAAGACCTATAAATGTACAATAATACATAAAAACTTTTAACAGACTCTTTTACAAACTCACCGTCCACAAATCAGCAACATTCATATGAGGTTTGAACAGTCTCTAAGAACTGAATTCATGTATGGGCATTGCCAAGGATGGTCCACACACACAAATTCAGCCTGTCCAGGAATGATTGTGTGCTGATTTATTGGGCCTGATTTATTACATCTCTTCAAAGCTGGAGAGAATACAGTTTCATCAGTGAAGCTGGGTGATCCAGCAAACCTGGAATGGATTTATTCAATGTCATTTGCTATTTGTTAGCAAATGCTTTGAATCCTGGACCAGAACCATCCCAGGCTTCACTGGTGAAAGTGTATTTTCTCCAGCCTTGGAGAGCATTATTAAATCAGGGCCAGTGTGTGAGAAGAAATTTTCTAAACGTATTATTAGTGAAGTACCAAAGCAGTGATTGCACCAGCACAGACACAATACAAAGGAGGTTAATGTTATGCCACCAGTCGGCTTGGCTGAAGAGTGAATAGGTTCTGGAGCAAGAACAAGTCTCAGGCACAAGCTTCTGACTTTACCAGTGCACCCCACAGGGGCTGATTGACTTTGGGAGTTGGTGCCTAGGTTGCATTCCTCATACATCTTTGAGCTGCAAGTTTTAGCTGATGGTGACCAGACCAATTGGTGGTAAGGCAGAAGTGTAGTCATACCGGCTGAAGACAGGATGGGAGCTATACCAGATGGTGAGGAGAAAGCTGGGATTGGAAACAAGAAGGCAGTATACATTTCTGAGGTAAAGCCATAGGATGAAGCTGAAGCTGTTTTTAGTGGAAAATCTGAGAACCAACCTATAGTGTTCACTGATGGTGACATATATTGAGTCTCAGATTCCCGAAAAAAATGCTAAAAAATGTACACTGCATGCATTAGGTACTAAAACTAAAGCCAAAACAATATTATGCCCCTGATTCATCATTGAAATCCGCGATCGCTGGAAGCGCGATAATACGCGCGACCCGCGATCGCGGATTACCGCGGTCCGGGACTCGAGTGCGCGCGTCCACTCACATCCTGAATCTGCCGGCCGGATTCC
>NW_027320070.1:0-3271 GCF_032062135.1 Pyxicephalus adspersus
TGATGAACAGACTGGAAAGGGGTTTGGCCATGATGGTGACCAGCAGGTGAAGTTGGGTAATACCTGCACCTCCCAGTCCTGGAAAAAAACATGCTATAGTAAGCTACAGATAGTAGAGGATCATCTTTGCTCCCTCTTTTTTTGCCCATCCCTGGAGGGAAGCCCCCAGCCACCTACAGAACTGTCCCTCACCAAATGCTAGATATGAATAGTCCAGGAAAATGGCCTCTACAGATTACTAAATAGTAGAGGTACCCCATGGCTAAAGATTGATTGCACCTCTACCTCCTGACAGAAAAATGGTGGGGGAACTGCTTAGAACTGAAACAATTACAGTCCACCAAAGTCGGCAGCCAATGAGTGGAGCCCAAGTAAAAGAGCCCAAATGGTTAAAACCAAATCACCTAAAGATTCACAGAAGAGTGAGAAGATCTCTTAAAACCTCTTTAGGTGCACAGAAGATCCACTAAGAACCCCTCAAAACCCAGCCTAGGATGTCTCCATTATTAGGACACACTATATTCTAGGCAAGATCAGAGCCCACTTCAGCATGGGCATTCTTAGGGCTACAATTCCAGATTGTACTAGATCAGTGCGCGGGAGTTTCTCAAATTGGTTGGCACAAACAGGGGGTCCAGGTCAGTATGGAAGAGTTACTAGCAATGTCTTAGTGGGTATGGCACAGACGTAGTCTTGGCCATGTGTGGCATTTACAAGTTCTGGAGTGACCTTGGGTAAGTGTGGTAGACACTTTTACATTTTAAGTACATGAGAGACCCTCAAAACAAAACACAGGGACCCTGGTCTCAGGCTTCTGGGTTTTTAAATTCATATTCATGGTGCCAGACCTCAGAGAGATTCTTAGGAACTTCAGAGGTAGACTCGGGGTGTTGGAGTACAGAGGAGCATGCAAGCTGCTGGACTGTAAAATTTGACTTGGTGTTGGACCTCAGAGGCAGACTCTTGATGTTGGACTTTAGAAGAAGATTCAGGGTGTTGGACCTTAGAAAAACAATTAAAATATTGGACCTTAGAGGCATAATTAGAATGTTGGACTTCAGAGGCAGGCTCTTGATGTTGGACCTGTAAGAAGTAGCATTTTGCTGAGTCTGGAAGTTAATTATTTTTGTGCTTTTGTCATGTTTTTTACATTATTGAATTATGTTGAAACTAGTTGTACTCTTATCAGTAAACTAACCTGCACTACCCCCTTTTTGCCTTGAAGCTCTCCTTTTCTCCCTTCATCCATTTATTTGTTCTCCTGACATGAAAATCCTGTTCTAAGAGAACCACAAGGACATTTGTCATGTCTGCTAGTTGTAGTCATGTGATCATACCTTTGAACTGGTATATAAACTGTGTGCAAACAATAAAGTTTTGAGAATGATCTAACCACATGCTTGAGCTGCGTGTGTTACGTTCTCTCCCCCAGCATCGTTGTAAACAGAAGCTATTGGAAAGAGGGAGAGCTGATCAGGGATCAATAGGGGATCGCCTTAACAGTTTGCCGTGATAAGTGGGATATCTACCTACCTTAAAAGGACCAGGATCGGGTAAGTGGAAATTTTCTTTTCTACCTCTGCCCTCCCCTGGGTCCCTGTAGATATCTTATGAACCTAAGCACTGTGGCAGTGTAGACTCCCTCATAGAAGGACTGGGTCCTTAGGAAGATTTGGGAAATCTTTTATTGACCAATATCACAGCTACCATCTGGCAGGGCCTTTCTGATCCAATTAAGAACGAGTTGGCTGGTCGAGAGATTCTCACTGCTCTGGATGATCTGATCTCCCGGGCCACCCAGATTGATATTCATTTCCAGGAGAAATTTCACAAAAGATCTCTCCTCGACTAGCTCCATCTTTCCAGCGCCCCCTGGAACCTCCAGTCCCCCATGTTTCTCCCTCAGCATAAATACCCATGCAACTGGGCTGTTCATGCCTATCTCCAGAGGAGAGATCCCGGCGCCTATCTTCAGGTCTCTGCATGGACAGAAAGGACACCTTTTTAAACTTTGCCCACAGAGGCCAGGAAACTTCCCCCTAGTATGCTCTGGGGGGAAGCATAGTAAGTAACTCTACTCTCCCCTCCACTCAGTGTCCCTCTATCCCTATTCAGCACCACTACAATACATCCACACTTGCCTTTAAGGCATTTATGGACTCTGGGGCAGCAGGAAGTTTCATCTCAGGTACCCATGTCAAGGAGTGTGCCTGGCCTATAGAGCCATTATCTCAAACCCTGCTTATCTCTGCGGTGGATGGTACCATTCTCTCCTGTGGACTTATCCGCTTCCAAACTTTGCCCATGCAAATGTCTGTAGGTGTTCTACATTAGCAGACCATCACCTTCCTTTTTCTTCTGTAGGCCTCATCTGCCAACATCCTGGGACTCCCATGGCTTCAACAACAAAAGTGCTGGACCCAGTGCTGGACTGGCCTACTCCAGAGGTATTGGCTTGGAGTCCATTATGTCACTCCAAACGCCTAAGCTCATATCTCTCAAGCTCCTTGCTTTCTCCACTCCTGAGGTCACTGGTGTCTATTTCCCGGATCCCTAGTAACTGATCTCTGGCTTTTGACCTGACCTCACTTGCTTTCTGCTTGCCCTGACCCTGGCCTTCCTTGATGATTCTTCTGCTTAGTGATTTGGTTGTGAAGAAGACCTGGTTGCCGCTTAGATTTTGCTCCTTGTTCCTTCTTAGGGTTCACACCACTTTTGGAATGCCTTAGCACCTCCTGGTGGCCCACATGGGGGCCACGTATTAGAGAAGATACATTGATAGGTTGGGTTTATCCAGTAGTCCCCTCATTGGTGATCACTTTCCCGGTACAGCAATGTGAACCTTTCCTTCATTCTACCTTTGGGAAAATGGTGCCCTATAGCTGAAGGGTTCATCAGAGTAATATGTTGTCATACAAGTAGCCTTCATTCACCCCATCCACTTCCCCCCCACCATGATGTTTGCATGACCACCCATATCACCTTGTTGGTCTAGGGATGATGGACTGACTGGAAAGGGGGTTGGCCATTAAGGTGACCAGCAGGTGCAATTGGGTAATTCCTGCACCTCCCAGTCCTGGAAATCGATATGAAAATCTCTGAAAAAAGAGAGATTTCTTTAGGTGCAAAGAAGATCCGCTAAGAACCCCTCAAAACCCAGCCTAGGAAGTCTCCATTATTACGACACACTATATTCTAGGCAAAATCAGAGCTCACTTCAGCATGGGCAGTCTTAGGACTTACAAGGGTAAGAGAGTTACTAGCAAAAGTC
>NW_027320071.1:0-3271 GCF_032062135.1 Pyxicephalus adspersus
ATTCATCCACTCAGCTTCAAACTTTGCAGCTTCTGTATGTCCTTCTCCTACGCTGACCATCTATAAAATGGATAAATATATGATAAGAAAAATATTTTGAGCGTTAAAATAACAAAAATGGCCTATGGCATGCTTCATCATTAATCTTGTTATTATATTTGTATTAGCCAAAAGCTTTTATTTCTGTTCATCTAGCAGGCAGAGGTGACGAAGGGTGGTTGGATGTTGTCTGCATGGCCAACCACTTTCCTTTGTCTGAGGGCAGTTTTAGCTTGTCCTTCATGATCAGTTTTAAACCAGGGGCAAATGCAGGGTTTCGAGTTGAGGGATTGCTAAAGGTCATGGTGGGCCAAGTACAGTATGGGAATGTTAAATAGACTTATCCTATGAGCTCAGCAGCTCTGTCTTATGAGCTCAGCAGCTCTGCCTCATTTTATCTTTCAATATTACAGTCCCTGCTGCACTGATTACATATAGAACAATGCCTCCTGCCTTTTGCAGAACAAAATTTCACTTTCCTGACTCAAATAATGCCCTCTTTATCTACTTTTTTAAGCTGTAAACAAACCAGTTAATAAAATGAGTAGGGCATGACTGCAACATAAGCCTTACCTGACCTCAGGTGGTGAGAAACGTTTGCTAATAGAAGGAGACAAGTAATACCTTTAAAATCACTGGCTATCCACTGTTTGGTCATCAGGTTTTTGAGAAAGTAAAGTTGCAGGTAAGACTATATGTAATACATCTACAACTCACAGGGCATTAGTGTGATGGTCAGTGGGAAAATACCTTGAACTTGCTGGCTAGTGGAAAGAAGGTCAACCTTACAGATAACCAAAAAGATAATTGATGTCAGTTAAACTGACCTGGGAGGTATAAGCTGCTCATTTCTTTAAGAACCCCTAGCAACCTCTGGAGGAACCCTGGTTAAAAAGCAGGATTCCTTTACACAGCACCTTACAACATATACAATGTCTTTTAAATACTGCTGAACATTTTTATTGACACATAAATAAAACTGAAGAATAAAAACAAAGATACACCATATACATGCACTTGTTAGATCTGAATGTGCCCTATATAGCAAAGCAAACTTCCTGCTGTCAAATACAAGTCAATTTGTTCATAAAAAATTGGTGCCACAGCTAGGAAGATTGAAAGCAGAGGACATTCAAGGTATTTTGCAAAATATTGTTTATACTGTTTGCATAGGAGTACATGAAGCACACATTTGATACACTTAGTATCAGCAAGGTATAAAGGAAAGCTATGATGTATGATCTGAGCAGCAAGTAACAGGCTCAGCATAGATGAGTCAGCAAGGTAAGTATACTTATAAAGGTGGCTGCTGTTATAACCGGACAATGCAACACTCTGTCACTACATATACGGTAAATAGGATGGGGGATTGTGGTTTAGTACCAAAAATTTGATCACCATGAATCCAATCATAAATTTTATATGATTTTGAATTGTGAATATATTAGTGTTAAACCTAACTTTGACTCATCATCAACTTTGACAATCATAACATGTGATCTCCGAACCTTTGGGACTGGTCTCTGTAGCCTTCCTCCTTTTCTGCAGTGAACTATGTCATTGGCAACTTTCTACTCTGCTTTGGACTATATGCATAGCTCAGGACAAGAAGATCAGGGTACTGGTTGTATTTTCCAACATGATGTGCGAGAAAGCCCAAAATTCTCCAACACAGATGGAGCAAGAGAAATTATATGCTGGGTCTTTCCATTTTGGCATTAGTCAGTGTGGATTTTTGGAACCTGGAAGTGAGTTCTACCTGTTGATATGCTATAGAGGAGGAGAAGTTTGATAAATCTCCAAGTATGGCTGATCCAGGGGCAACATGTAGCCTCAACAATTATTTCATAAAATGAAAAAGAGGAAATGTGATCAAGTGCCCAAAGGACATGGGACCAACAAGGTTGCCATTACTCCACTAAAATGTGGTGTAGGTTGGTCTGCTGTGTCCCCTAATATTTCCAATTTTGAGCTTTACAAATTCATACAAATGTACAGACACATAAAACACAAATTTTGGATTTAATAAAAATACTGGTGTTATTTGAATAGAGTTTATCCTTCGATATCTCTAAAACACAGCAAAGATTTTACAACTCCTGTACTTCAGTGGTGTGTCTTGACACTTAACTTGTTTAAGAACTTCCTTTAAGCTCTGTAAAATCCCGAAATAATATGTTTCCATTCCTTCAACCCAGCACCCGTCTGTTTAAACGCAGGTAATAACAGATGGTGCTGCAAAGGACCAAGATTCATTTGATAGTTTCCACTTTGGGGCAGGGAGTCTCAGCAAGTTTATGTCTGGCTGCTGGAAAATATCATTCTCATCCAGTGGATAAAGATTAGGTCACATCCACTTCATAACACTATTGTCTTCCTTCAGCTTAGTCTATCCCGGTTTGAAGATATCTTGTTTAACCTTTGTTTCACAAAGGATTAGAAAGGAGAATGAAGAATCTTCAGTATCAAAATGTTTTTTTTTTCTTGGAGTATTTCAAGCAGAACTTTGCCTCTCAAGTATTGGACCATTTTTCTATGTTGACCTTGCATATTGATAGCTAGTAATTGTTCCGGTATCATTGTCATGTTATATATTGCAAATAATAACACATAAAAAAAAAAAAACAAATTTAATTGCTATAGATTTTTCAATATATTTAGTGTATTTTAAGTCTGCTGAATCCAGAAATGACATAAGTTTATCTAAATTTGCTCTAGTTCTTGTGATACAGGAATCGGAATAGATGATTTTACCAACAACATGTTAACACAGCATATTATTATCAATCTTTATTTACACCGATATTTTGCATTTTATATATTAAATGTAACATTTTTTTCATGAAACTTTGCCTTCTTTTTTCATACATTTTCTTGTTTTACAGAAATATGAGTTCTTTAAGAAGAAGTTGTTTAAATGACCCTAATGTTTTTTGATACATTTGTGGTGAATATTATATATAACAAGCATATCTTGCATATTTTGGTAATAAACTGGGGACCAAGACAAGTATTGGGCTCCCCATATGGTATACAAAACTTGTGTAGAAAGTTTGAAGTTTGGTGTACCTATGGTATGGCGAGAACCCAAAAATCATCATAATGATTGTTATTTTTGCGCTGTGAATGTAAAAGGTTTCAATCATTAAAAGAAAAACAAGTGGGAGTTTCCTGATTTGGAATCAGCAAGACGACTTGTGCCGAATAGTGCTGATGTTCCCATAGCAGTGTT
>NW_027320072.1:0-3271 GCF_032062135.1 Pyxicephalus adspersus
AAAAACAACGCTTCTAGTTATTTTTGTCTGTTGTTACTGAAAATATGCTAGAAACTGATTTAGAAATTCCAATTAAATATTAAGAAGCTTGCAGTTTTATGATGCTTTTTTATGACTGCATAATAAAAGTAGAATTAAAAAAGCAAATACACATATTTAAATATGTATTATTGTAGAGAAAAGATACAATTCATTTGGGGACATATGTGAAATAAAATGGCAAGATAGGAAGCACTTTTAAAGGTTATTATATTTTTAGTTAGTGTAGAGGATACTGGACATTACTCAGCCTGCGTAAGTAAATCTGATCGAGTGGTAAATACATTTTGTATGTTAATTTTATAAATCTTAGGTAATTTGCTAGTGTTGCATATTTATCTTTCAAAGAGGTAACAGAAACATCCTAACAATACTTTAATGTTCCTTTCTCTCTAGAACAGAGTTTCTCACCCAGGGTTCCTCCAGAGGTTGATAGGGGTTCCTTGAGCAATGAGCAGTTTGTGACTCTCAGGTCAATTTAACAGACACCAATGATCTTTTTGGCTATCTATAAGGGTGGCGTTTTTCCGAATAGTTAGCACTGTATGAGGCATTCTTCCTACTGACCACCACACTAATGTACTGTGAGTTGTGGGTATTTTAATTGTAGCAGGGGTTCCCTGAAAACCTGAAAGAAATTTCAAGGGGTGTCCCTATCTTAAGAAGGTTAAGTAAAACTGGTCTAGAAGGGCGCCTCCATCTTGGTCTAAACATCTAACAGGATTGGCATGTTGGCTTGTGGAAAAAGTCAACAAAGAGCCAATGTGAAAGACCAAATTTTACAAGTACTACCACTGCTTCATTGTAAGGCAGATTGATAAATAAATAGAGCAGTCCTTAAATGTTCTAAATGGTCCCATGGTGAACACCATGTTCTCTTCCTGCCAGTAAGATAGTTATTCAGGGAGGTATTTATTACAACAGGAATACAGAGTTCAAATCAAATTTCAATTAGAAAAGAGTCCCAGCCGCTGCCTACATCCTACAACCTACATCCTGTGTATCCCACAGGGCCCTTGTGCAGCTGCACAGTCTTTATATGACTAAGATGATGGCTTATTGATTACATAATATGAGAAACTCCTGATGCCTACATAGTAATTTATATGTGTTTGTCCTCGTGTATAAAGTCTTTGAACATGTAATTTACAGTCTTGTAGAGGAACACTGATTTTCCTTGATTGCATGTTTACCTACAGTCACAAAACTTTAATATAATCATTGATGAGAGAATCACCTGTTGAAAATAATTCTTGGTTTTAGATACTTTTTAAATAACAAAATAAAACTATAACTAGAGATGCACAAATCATTTGCCTCCCATGAAATGAAACAAAATGCAGTTTGCACAGTTGGACAGTTGAAGTTCATCTTACACAAACAAGATGTTAGAGAGTTTTTCTAAGGAAAAAATATGTAAGCTAAGGTTGTGTTTTATTTTCTCTATATTGTGAACTAATTTGGTAGTGTCCTGATGAAAATGATGAAAACGAGCAAAATTGTTTTTTTGTTCCTAATTTTTTTTTCTTTAACCAGTATTATCTTACAGGACTTTTCAAGGGAACAACATGTTTTGCTTTTATGTAGAATTAAGTGTAGGGTCTTGAAAACAACTTGCTTTATTCCTGCAAATGACAGGAGTGCAGGCTTAATTTCTCACTGTTTTAAATTGAAAGCCAACCCTGAATTGCAAAAAGCTCTAAACTAACTTCTCCTCTGCAAAACATGAAGCGTTGCCCTGTTTTTGCATTTTAGGTCTTTTTATGGGGGTGTACCCTCTAACTCTGGTTAGATAGCTTCTGCTAGGTGGACAAGCTGCTTCCTGATTCGGAAGGAATGCTAGGAATGAAGAGGAGACCTTATAATAGTTTCACTTCCCATAACTACAGTTGTGACTTGTTTCATATTAATGGTTCAGGTTGGAGGTGTAATGGTGTGGGGGATATTTTCTCTGCACACGTTGCCCCCTTTAGTACGAATTTAGCATTATTTAAATGCCAAAGTATATCCTAGTATTGTTGGTGACCAGAGCGTTTGGTCTGTCCTTCCACCTTTAGGTGTGTCCCCTAGACAATGCATAAAGGTAGTTATTCCAATAGATTGGTGTTAGGGACCACACTTCATGTAGTATAGAACACCCCTTGTATAGAAAAGGCACATGAACATCAGTGTTCAATGTGATCTTGCGCTCACAGCTTGAATATTTAGGTTCAATATATTTTAAAACATTTGCTTTAGATCATGGCAGAACTGCTTGTGACCTACACTAAATTATTATGCTTCTTAAATGGGATTTGTGAAACTCTGACCAAATGTATATTTATATTTCTAATAGGCTTTTGCAATGGGAGTTAACTAAAACAGCATGTAAATGTTATAGTTTTCACGGTTGGAAAAAACACGCTGCATTAAAACTAATTTTAAAATCATATCGTTTGGAATAACTCTCACATTTTCAAAAATCTGTCACTATGTCACTAAATATGACTGCAGTACAAAAAGAAAAACAAGTACATCAAATTCTTTTTTTTTCTGAAGTTTTTTCATTTTGCAAGTTTTAAAAATTGTCAATGGTGTGCTTAACACTAAATCCAAAGACAAAATTCTTATTTCTGCTTAATTTCTAGTAGGTTATCTCTGCTTTTGTGATTGTATGCTTTATAAGTTTTGTAACCATTCCAATGTTTTGCAATTCCACTTTTCTGTGTTCTTTTGTTGACTTAATGAAATACAGACCAGATGCTAGATAGTGATACAGTACAAAATCTATAGAATTCAGAACTTGCTAAAGTTTCCTTGAGTTAATAAGAATTTTAACAGAACACTGGGAAGCTAGCTGAGCATATCACAACCATCACACTTAATAGCCCTGCAGAGAATGTCTCTTAAACTACAACTTTATCTCAGCTGTGGCAAAGAGATGGAGACTGGGAAAAGTAAAGTGTTTTTTTACACTTATTTTTAACAGTTCTAGAAAGATATATATCTTGTGTTTCTATGCTTTTAACTTTTCTTAGCAGTTTGTTTTAGATGTATATCATTTTCAATACTGCAAGAAATACAATTACAAAAGTCCTTTACAATGTTAACTATAAAACATTTTTCTAATTATATTTTAATGATGTGTTATCCTAGCCGCTGAAAGTTTTACAAAATAATATTTCAGAATTTGGTTTATACTTTCTAAAAGACAGAACTGCTACTAAACTTTTATGTATGAAGAAAGTTGTAT
>NW_027320073.1:0-3269 GCF_032062135.1 Pyxicephalus adspersus
TTTCCTCTTTTTCAAGGTTTTTTTTAAGTGCAGCTCATGTATTATGCTTGCTATGCCTGTGGAAAGTTGGATCTAACACCAGTAAAAATAAAATATATAATAGTTTGCAAATAAGTGAAGTCTTTTTGTCTGAACCAGTTCTAATAGGATTAGAAAAATAAATCAGAGTCATACCAAATGCTACTTTATCACACACCTTCTTGCTCATTAGAGAGGATAAGCAGTGAACACACCTGTGAATGAAGGAACACTTATATACAGGCAAAAAAAAAACAGAGAGGTTTAAAGCAGAATTGCATTCAAAGATAACAGTATTGCAATTATTAGTCTGGTAAAAGAAAAACAAAAGTTTTTTTTGCGATATTATTCACTTTCAGTCTACAGATTTCTCTTGCAGGTTTTTTTTCTTCCTGCTAGATGCTGTTATTTTGAAAGCCAGCATCTTTTAACCCATTTTCTCCGTGCCCTGGGTGTTCTGGAATGTCTCTCAGCCTGTTATGGACAGTGATAGGAGAAGCAGCACAGTGATCAACTAATATATATCACTTAGCTTTCTCTGATTAGCATAATGCAGTGAGGAGGCGCGTGTACGAGCACACTCGAGTCCGGACCGCGGTAAACCGCGATCGCTGGCCGCGCGTACTTTCGCGCTTCCAGCGAGCGCAAATTTTATTGATGAATCAGGGGCATCATGTTCTTAGACAATCAATACCTACACTAATTACCTTAATCTAATGGTCATAGATACTTTCACTATGACAATTGGATTACAGTGACTCTTCTGCCTGGGTGAATATAAATCTTGCCATAAATTCCAGACCCTCATTTGAAGTTGCTTTAATAAAAAGGAAAATGTATTCGGCATGATAAAACAAGGCCAGTTGAATGTAACTATTATATGTGAACTAATGCTAGTGCTACAACGACCTGGATTACTCAGAACCTTTACAGACAACTGCCCCTAAAGTGGAATTTTCATTACAATAAAAAAATAAATCCCATTAACCTTTATTTCTGTTGATTCCTCTGCAGCTTGCCTCAATTCAGGCCCTGCCCTATCCTGGAATCCTCCTTCGTCCTGGCGCAGAGGAAGAGCCGGGCACTGATATCTTCTTCTGTCTTTTTCCTTCTTCTGCCTCTACATCACCTGATCTCAGACTATGTAGGCACGCAATTGGGTGATGTATCCTCCTGTAAATAAAAATGTGCCGATCTCACTGCACATGCAGCCTGAAGCCTCCTGGGATACATCACATCCCAGGAGGCTGTGCAGGGCACAATCCTTGGAATCAGAGTAGGCGTGGTCCGTGCAGGTCCCGCACAGAGCATGCCCACTCTAATGATGTAGGGGAATCCCTGTTCACACATGGGGACTCCCGTCCTGCCGACTATGGCCGCCGAGTAGCGGGCCGATAATTGCAAGGTGGTTGATCAACTCTAAGGAAATATAAAATAGCTTTTTTTTACGCGTGTATTTTATACTGTGGTGCCAGGCTGGTGGAAATCAGAACACAGGTAATTGGCCCCCAGGCCGGACTTTGGGCATGCCTGATATACAGTATATTAATATATATATATATATAATGTAATGTACTTTCACTTTCTACCACATTTATTGTGATTGCAGTGCAAGACCAACAGCCTGAAGGGTGTAAATTAAAGTTATGTTATACAGAGCGTGTTGGAAGGGAGAAATATAAGTCTTGCTAAATGAACAATCTCTCTTACTAAATTAACCCAAAATCATTCAGCAACTATTCACACTGCAAACAAAACCATAAAAAAACAGGCTCTGGAAAACCAAGTGTTTATTATTTAAGTATTCTTTTACACAAATAAGAATGACACCTTAAATTACAGTAACACAAGCACTAATATTACTAGTTTGCCTCCACACCTTAATGGTCAATTAGAAATATTTTAAAAAGTAACATATATATATATGTTGAATGTACAGAAAGAGTATATGAAAAATCTATTCAGTAAATTGTTTTGCGTTTACTTTACATAACTTAGACTTAAGATATAAGCTTCAAATATCCAGTAGAGGCATTACAACACTTTATTCTTGTTCTCGCTGAAATCTATGATACCAGTATTGACTGAACAAATATCGACTTTAGAAAGAATAAGAAAAAAAGGAAGCTCATCACTGAAAATAATAAGGAAGTTAATGGTGTATTGATAAATGACAGGTAGACCCTGCATGTCTTCCAGGCTCCTTCATACATAAACAGCACTGTATGCTTTAAAATCCATATCCCATATTGCAATATATTGTGGGTACTAGGGTTCGTTTTTTTTTGTAGACTATTCAGGGCAATGTTAATACTAAAAGGCGAATAAATCTGGGATTTATAATGTTTCAAAGTCACAAAAGGGTTTTTCTTAAGAAAAGTATAATTATAAAAAAAAAAATACAAGTATATGAGGTAATATTATGTTTGGGATGGTAAATTTTGGGCAGTTTAACCCACAGATATTTAAAGCTATCACATGACAAAAGCAATAATTGTCTCATTGACCACCTATATTTCTCATTATAAAATAAATGTCTGTATAGGTCTGTATGATTTTTGTTTTGGAAACAAATAGAATTGCTTGAATAGATCTCTGTTATTATTAGGCAGCATGGTGTCAGTTTTCAGTAACTTTTCGGAGCCTAGACATTCATTAACCTCTGGGGCAAGCTGTGCTTTTATATGCAAAATGAAACAACTGCAGAATTGGTCTTGGTCATTAAAAAGTTACAAAAAGTTGCAGAAGAGTTCAGTCCTTAAAATCACCCACAACCTCACTGTGTTTAGCAAAAGATTTCTTCTGCAAGTCATGCAAATGGCCCACCTACCCTTATCAAGCTTCCGTCCTGCACATGAGCGAGCAGGAAAGCCCTGTTTGTATCTAGGAGTCGTCCGTATGTCAGATGTCCTTAACTCGGGAACCACCTGTACTTGGCTTCAGGTTTAGTCAAAGCTGAACTGAAAATAGGCTTATGTCATAATCAGCAAGTATGCACAGCTACTTGCCAACTGTGGCACACACCCATCTTCTTCAGGGATGACGGGTCCAAGATCCTGTCAGTTATGCACCCACGGAAGCACCATCTCTAATGTCAATTCTTCTGGGTCTACCTAACTTCCAATTCTCTTTATCCTTTGGGAGGCCACTGATAATGTAACTCCTGTGCCTGTGCAGGATTCAGCATCTAGGTTTATTCTTGGAATTGCTGATGTCACAGTCCCTTCCGTGACTGAAGTTAGAGGATCTGT
>NW_027320074.1:0-3267 GCF_032062135.1 Pyxicephalus adspersus
TGTATGTATTTCTTTCAAAAAATAAAGATATTTTTTATGGTCCCACTTGCTATCTATCAAAAAAAAAAAAAAAAAACAGAAACATTTCTGTATTTCTTTCAAAAAAAAAATACAGATATTTTATTCTGATCCCACTTGCTATCAAAAAAGCCAGAAAATTTTCTTTATTTCCCTCAAAAAAATATCGATATTTCATTCTGACCCCACTGGCTATCTAAGAAGTCAGAAAAAATTCTGTATTTCTCTCAAAAAATACAGATATTTCATTCTGATCCTACTTGCTATATTTCAAAAAAGCCAGAAAAACAATCTTTTTTTCTCTCAAAAAAAATATAGATATTTAATTCTGATAGCACTTGCAATCTATCAAAAAGCCAGAAAAACTTCTGTATTACTTTCCAAAAAAACAGATATTTCATTCTGATTGCACATGCTATCTATGAAAAAATCCAGAAAAATTTCTGTGTTTCTCTCAAAGAAATACGGATATTTTATTCCTTTACCACTTGCTATCAAAAAAGCCATACAAAATTCTGTATTTCTCTCAAAAAAACACTGACATTTTATTCTGATAGCACTTGCTATCTATCCCAAAAGCCAGAAAAATTTTTGTATTTCTCCCAAAAAAATACCGTAATTTTATTCTGATCCCACTTGCTAAAAAAAAAAAATCTGTATTTTTCCCCCAAAAAATATGGATTTTTTTCTGGTCCCACTTGCTAACAAAAAAGCCAGAACTATTTCTGGAGTTCCCTCAAAAAAATACACATATTTTATTCTGATCCCACTTGCTATCTATCAAAAAAGCCAGCAAATTTTCATTATTTCTCTCAAAAAAATATAGATATTTCATAAAAAAATCAAAAAAGTCAGAAAAATGTTTGTAATTTTCTCAAAAAATACAGATATTTTATTCTGATCCCACTTGCTATCCATCAAAAAAGCCAGAAAAAAATCTGTATTTCTCTCTCAAAAAAAATATTTCATTCTTGTCCCACTTTCTATCAAAAAAGCCAGAAAAATTCTTGAATTGAAAAATTCTGAATTTCTCTCAAAAAAAATTACAGATATTTTATTCTGATCCCACTTGCCATCTTCAAAAAAGCCAGAAAAGTTTCTGTATTTCTGTCAAAGAAATAGAGATATTTTATTCTTATCCCACTTGTTATCTATTAAAAAAATCATAAACATTTCTGTATTTCTCAAAAAAAAATATTTTATTCTGATCCCACTTGCTATCTATAAAACAATAGAGAAAGATGTCTGTATTTCTCTTTCAAAAAAAATTATTCTGGTCCCTCTTACTATCAAAAATCAAAAAAAAATTGTATTTCTCTCAAAAAACTACAGAATTTTTATTCTGATTCCACTTGCTATCTACCAAAAAATTCTGAAAAATTTCTGTATTTCTCTCAAAAAATACATATATTTCATTCTGATAGCACTTGATATCTATCAAAAAAGCCAGAAAAAAATCTGTATTTCTCCCAAAAAAAATACAGAAATGTTATTCTGATTCCACTTACCTACCAGAAAAGCCATAAAAATTTCTGTATTTCTCTAAAAAAAAATACAGATTTCATTCTGATAGCACTTATCAAAAAGCCATAAAAATGTCTCTTAAAGAAAATAAATATTTTATTCTGATCCCACTTCATATCTATCAAAAAAGCAAGAACAATTTCTGTATTTCTCTAAAAAATATATATTTTATTCTGATACCACTTGCTAACAAAAAATCCAGAAAAATGTCTGTATTTCTCTTTCAAAAAAAAGATTTTATTCTGCTCCCACTTGCTATAAAAAAATCCAGAAAAAAAATGTATTTCTCTCAAAGAAATACAGATATTTTATTCTGATCCCACTTGATATCTATCAAAAAAAATCTGTTTATCTCTCTATAAAATATAGATGTTTCATTCTGATAGCACTTGCAATTTATCAAAAAGCCAGAAAAACTTCTGTATTTCTTTCCAAAAAACAGATATTTGGTTCTGATCCCACTTGCTATCAAAAAAGCAAGAAAAATGTTAGTATTTCTCTCAAAAAATACACATATTTCATTCTGATACCACATGCTATCTATCAAAAAACGCCAGAAAAAAATCTGCATTTCTTTAAAAAAACTATAGATATTTTATTCTGAACCCACTTGCTATCTATTATAAAAAAATCCAGAAAAATTTCTGTATTTCCCTTTCAAAAAACTATATTTTTTTCTGGTCCCACTTGCTATCAAAAAATCCAGAAAAATTTCTGCATTTCTCTCAAAGAAATACAGATATTTTATTCTGATACCACTTGCTATCTATCAAGAAAGCCATACAAATTTCTATATTTCTCTCAAAAAAATACTGATATTTCATTCTGATAGCACTTGCTATCTATCCAACAACCAGAAAAATTTTTGTATTTCTCTCAAAAAATACAGTAATTTTATTTTGATCCCACTTGCTATAAAAAAGCCAGAAACAATTCTGTATTTCTCTCCAAAAAAAATGGATTTTTTTCTGGTCCCACTTGCTATCAAAAAAGCCAGAACTATTTCTTAATTTCTCTCAAAAAATACAGATATTTCATTCTGATCCTAATTGCTATGTAACAAAAAAGCCAGAAAAATTATTTTTTTCTCTCAAAAAAATATAGATATTTCGAGCGAATCGAAGCTGACAAAGTGGAATTCGACCTGAATTTCGGAAAAAATTCAATTCGCAACGAATCTGAATTGCCTCGCAATTTTTCTAAAATGGTGGCTACACGTGTGAGGACATGGGGCAAGGAACTCTTGTAAGGTGGGATGACCCATATTGCCATGCATGCAGCCAATCAGCAGCCAGCCCTGTGATGTCACACCCCTTTAGATAGCCTCAGCCATCTTGGATTAGGACATTTTACAGCGTTCTGAGTGAAGGGAGAGACAAGTGCAGGCGCTAGGGAGAGTGTTAGGAGAAACCTGATTGTGTTAACAAATTAAAAAAAACGATTTAAAAGTGCAGGGAAAGGATAGGGAGCAATCATTTCACAGCATCTTAGTGCAGGGAGAGATGTCAAAAGGCGCTAGGGACAGTGCTAGAAAAGTGATTTAAAAGTGCAGGGAAAGGATAGGGAGGAATCATTTCACAGCATCTTAGTGCAGGGAGAGACATCAGAAGGCGCTAGGGACAGTGCTGGAAAAGCAATTTACAAGTGCAGGGAAAGGATAGGGAGGAATCATTTCACAGCATCTTAGTGCAGGGAGAGACATCAGAAGGCGCTAGGGACAGTGCT
>NW_027320075.1:0-3266 GCF_032062135.1 Pyxicephalus adspersus
CCCCTATTGTATACCACAACTTTTAACTGTTCTGACCAGTTCACCTAAATAGAATAGTTTGCTGGTTGTTGGTGAGTTGACTAGATAGAAAGCAGACGATGTATATTTTTGAGATAAAATATGATGCTGTAAGATACTATACGGGCACAAAAGGGTGATAAAAAAAAGTTACTGTTAATTCCCATTACCCCAGAACACATCTACAGTCTGTATCCCTAATAGTTACACATCAGCTTTGATGTAACAGGTACACTTAACCCATCTCTTTGCAGTATCACGGGTATAAAATTATTCAGTAAAACATATCAAATATTTGTTTTCATCAGCACATTAACAAACCATCACAACAGATAAACATATTGCAACGTAAACTCATCTTCAATGTTGTCACCTGTATATGTGACTCTCCAAATGATCACAGGGTAAACTTCTAGGACTGGTGAAAAGCTTAGTTATTCACACTGTACCTATGTGCAGTGCACTCTTAGCACATTATACAAAAATTGCACGTGTTTGTGTATCACCTGTCTGGATTTTCCTTGCCTGTATAAAGTAAGGGTCAGAGTTACTTCAACCATATCTACCATGTGACAATGACTATTGGGTTGTACAACACCACTCTGTGACAACATTCTGCCCCTCTTTGTAAATGTCAAGTTGTGCCTCTTCTTGTGTGTCAGAAAGTCTCATCAATTCTAATATTGGCATCCCTGCAGCCCCTCTCACGTGTCAGGTGTCATAGTATCCTCAGGAGTGATTGTTTTCTGAAGTGACAGGACCTCTTCTCCTATACACTACATATAACCAAATTCCCATCATCTGTATGGTGCCACTGACACCCTCACCTATAACACATGTGACCACCTACCCCGCACCTTTATCTGAGATAGTAAATACCTCAATGGTGACAATGCTTATCTGTGTATGACACAGCTTCATAGTGTTCCCTCACCTGTCTGGGTCATGTCACCTTGTCCTCACCTGTATGTCACTGTGTACCATCACATATGAAAAAATGTTGCAGTGCCCCCTCACCTGTATAGTCATGTCACCTTCCTGTATAGTCAGGTCACTTTGTCCTCACCTGTATGTCACTGTGTACCATCACATATCTGAAAAATGTTTCAGAGTCCCCTCACCTGTATAGTCATGTCACCTTGTCCTCACCTGTATGTCACTGTGCACCATCACATATCTGAAAAATGTTGCAGTGTCCCCTCACCTGTATAGACATGTCACCTTGTCCTCACCTGTATGTCACTGTGTACCATCACAAATCTGAAAAATGTTGCAGTGTCCCCTCACCTGTCTTAGTCATGTCACCTCATCCTCACCTGTATATCACATATCACAGTGTCAAATCACCTGTATGTCCCATGTCACAGTGTCCCCTCACCTGTATGTCACATGTTCCAGTGGCCCCTCGCCTGTATGTCTTATGTCTCAATGCCCTCCCACCTGTATGTTTATGTTCCTGTGTCCCCTCTCCTGTATGTCATAGGTCCCAATGGCCCCCACCTGTATGTACATGTTCCAGTGTCCCTCACCTGTATGTCCCTATCTTGTTCTTGCCTGCACCTCAGTGTCCCCACCCCCACACATCACAATGTAGCCTCACCTGTATGTCACAGTAACCCATATACATGAAAGTCACATTGCCCCTCCTTGTATGTACATGTTACAGTGTCCCCTCACCTGTATGTACATATTGTTGTGTCCCCTCACCTGTATGTCCCATTCCCCATGGTCCCCTCACCTGTATGTCTTATGTCTCAATGCCCCCTCACCTGTATGTTTATGTTCCTGTGTCCCCTCACCTGTATGTTATGGGTCCCAATGTCCCCTTACCTGTATGCACATGTTCCTGTGTCCCTCACCTGTATGTCGCTATCTTGTTCGTACCTGCATCTCAGTGTCCCCTCACTCACACATCACAATGTACCCTCACCTGTATGTCACAGTAACCCATTTATATGTAAGACACATTGCCCCTACCTGTATCTACATGGTACAGTGTCCCCTAACCTGTATGTCCCATTCCCCATTGTCCCCTCACCTACGTGTCCCATTCCCCATGGTCCCATCACCTATATGTCCCATTCCCCATGGTCCCCTCACCTATATGTCCTATTCCCCATGGTTGTATTTTTATGCCAACAGTTGTTAAACAGCCTTTTTTTAAATAAGGTAACCAGGTAGGTGTTCTATTGCAGAAGGGACAGACTGTCCCATATTGCAAAAAACAACCTTACCTTCCTGATCATGATTTTTTTTTTTTTTTTACTTACCTGTCACTCTTCAGTTGCTGGTTACATCTTCTCTTCCTGGTCTGGATCTTTGGCCACCTTGATTGGCTGCGGCAGAATGACTGACTTTTTATTCAGTTCTGGCAGCTGCAGGGAAGGTTGGCATCCATTTTTTGGCAGTGATCAGGTAGGTAGATATGTTTTAAGGAAGGGACATTATCCCTTTGAGGATAAAGAGCTGCTCAATCACAAATTTCCAAAGGGGTAATCCTTGGGCCCATTTCAGGTCTGATTTAATGGACAGTAAGGGTGCGACACTATATCCAGCAACTTTCAAAAATATGTAGACAGGATATTTTAGTTTGGTCCTAATTAAACACATCAATAGGGAATAACAAACCAAGCTTGACAGTGAAGTAGGTTCTGTTGACTATGGAGAAGCTGTAACAATGTCACACTACCAGAATCTTGATACTGTTTTGCAATTTTCGTCAACTTAAATGAATTTGCCATTTAAGAAAAAAAAAAATTAAATTTAAAGTTTAGGTGCCTAAAAACACTGGTATCCATCACTGGCATTGTTTTATTAACAAAGGCATGTTATACTGGCCATGTAAAGGCTTCTCTTAACTGGGAGTTGAATAAAGTACCCCCCAGACTAGTGAAAGATCTAAAGTTGAAGTACTCATATTAGCAAATTAAGAGCAACAAGCACAGAAAAGAAAACAATTGTTCTGATTTTAAAAAGGGTTCTTTCATTGAAAAGAAACGCACCAGGCAGTCACAAATGACATCCTGTAGTGTAAAATGTTCAAACTTTGTACCTTAAGCAGATCATAGAAGGCAGGTGAAAGGGACTGGGGAATGTCTGGCAAATTTCCTTTTCTGATGTAATGCCAACAATCATCATTGCAAGGAAGGGGACCTGCTCCAGCAACTACAGCGATGGTAAGCCCAAGAGCAAACAGGTCCGCCTTGGGGAGCTGACTGTAATCCTGCAAAAAAAAAAAAAAAAAAAAA
>NW_027320076.1:0-3266 GCF_032062135.1 Pyxicephalus adspersus
GAATATTTCCATCTAGATAGGATCATTTCTAATTACTGTTCTTTATTTCTTTATCAGTATTGTATTAGAATGTGAATAATTTAGTTTTACCTCTGGTTAGGTGGCACCAATGCAAAAACATACAGAAAATACAGAAATTAAAAGCTTTTTTGCATATTCAGTAACAATTGTTATTGCTTAAAATATGTATATAAACCAAATAAAGTACATTTATTATGTTTTTGTTTATCAATGCTTAAATATGGCACCTACATTAGTTTTCTTCAAGTTTTTTCCCTTTTTGTTCACCTGTGCCTGGATTGTGATGCTCACTCCTTTGCTGTGTCCAAGAAGGGATCCATGATTGTCACCTAGGCTGGATTCTGTTTTTTTTTTACGCCAACTGGTATTCTGTCCACTTGTGTCTTCTCACGAGCCATTGTGACCCTGTATTGGCGCACTTGCAGTGGGATGGCATACGTCCTTACCTTTAGTAAATATAGCCTCCAGTTTCAAGAAGGAACACGTTTTTGTGTTTTGCATGTTATTAGCTGTGCTGCAAAAAGGATAGTTTCATAAAATGCCTCAATAGTGCTTGGTGCAAATTAAATGTGAGCTACTAATATTTTTATGTTTTGTTTTGTATTTTTTATATAGTTTTATGTTTTTGAATTTTAAATAAATGGTTTATGCTCTGTAGGTGCTTTCTTTTTTTGTTTTGACTCCAGTCTGTTGCATAAAAGTATGAGGTAGGAGATCACACCCAATGATAAGACATTGATTTGGAGTCTTTAGCCTGTGTGCGTAGACTTCTCTATCTCTGAGGTTATATCTGGCGAGTGTGATACATAATGGGAGAGAGAACACATAGGAAAAGCAGAAACTGCTTTATGGATTTTCTTATTGGACACTTTGTATTATTGTGATGTTTGACACACCGGCCATAATACACTAATGGAGTTTCTGCTGTTTACTCTGCAAAGGATAACTCACTTAGCTTGCTGAATTAGATAAAACAATGCTGGCTTCAGCCACCCAATAATGTGCAGGACTTTTTCACATTTCCTTGAACATGATCAGACATTCTTTAGTAAAATAAGTTTTTCCACATTCACCTAGAGCAATAATTTACTGAATTTACATTCTAAATTTTTTCAGTAACTCATCCCCATCGAATAGTGATAGAATGGCATTAAGAACATTTTTTTGTTTCACAAATGTTTTATATTCAGAGTTTTATTGTACTAAGATTATGAAACATTGTAGCACTGTCATAATGTTTTCACCAATGGTTTTGTGATATTTCATGATAATTATTTTATATAACTAACCTAATATATATATATTACACTTTCACAATTTTTTTTTTATTGAAAGGAAAAAATGAAAATACAAAACAGTTGCTTACTCAACAACCTTCTTTACAGAAACCAGAAATGATTTTATATATATATATATATATTTTAAAGGTTAATTTAGCAAGGCACAAATGCCATGTCTACCCTTAATTAGCCAATACATGCAAACATCCATTGGACTTGGTTAATTAAAGCTCTCCAAGGCTGGAGAAGACAGACTATCAAGCAAGAACCTGGGTGATCCAACAAACCTGGAATGGATTTTTTACAAAATCATTTGATACTGTTTAGCAGATGATTTTAGTGCTGGACCAGATCCATTGCAAATTTGCTTAATCAACCAGGTTCTCCCATGACAGTCTATCTTCTCCAGTCTTGGAGAGTTTTAATAAATCAGGCCTTTTGGTCCCTGAAGATAGATAATATAACATTCATTTACATTCACATGAACAAGCATTTTCTGTACTTAAAACATTGGCATGCATTCCATTGATGTTCTGCAGAATGTTTTGGTCCTTGCAAAATTAAACCTTTTACAAATTTTCATGAAGGTGCTGAAAACCATTTAGCAGCCATCTGATTCCGAGAAATGGGACATAATGGTGGCCGCTGTATCCCACATGGTGATAACAAGAGATAAAGCCATTACTTGCGCCTCGTTAGCAGACCAGTTTGCAGCAGACAGACAGATCTGCAATAGAAGAGATCACAAGTAAATGATGTGATAAAGTACAGATCACTTGGGCTGGATGAGACACAACATGAAGTAATGTGACAAGCACCTGTTTGCAATCACACTTAGAACTCAGCATTACTCAGCCATTTACTAATATTCAGTAGAGACAGATGAGGGTCGGTAATTCACCTTATATCTGTGTTCTTGATTCAAGGTTATCACCACCATCTGAACCCACTGTTACTGGGCTCTGTTTCCAGTCAACAAGAAAGAGGACTTGTCAAGGACAAAAAAAAGATGACTTGACAAACTAAGCCCTAGTTGAAGTGTTTTACCTAGAATTCCCCTGTGTTTTGTAATCTGTATTGCAAAAAGCACTAAAGAGAACCTGTCAATTTGTAAAAGATATCATAGCAAAGAAAGGAATTAAAGTGAACTTGTGAAGATAAGAACATGATTTACCCTAATCAGTGGGGCTGATTTACAAATATAAAATAGGTGGTCCACTTAGCAAAGTGAATTATCCCCTTGCAAATAATATGGGTCTATGTACCCATGTCAGATGATTCTTGTATGATACCAATGGTCAGGCTTGTCTGGAGCGGGAATTATGCGCACAGAGAACGCCTGACTATGTTCATGGATCTATCTTGATGAACCCTGAATGTAAGATGATGAACAATTGCAATAGAAGTTAATGGACAGCAGAGCAGGGTGCTGCGCGTTCGTTCACACCCCTCCCCCACAAAACAGGATGGTGCTTTTTGAACAATGCAAGTTCATTCATTTGTCATTTTTTTTTCGCTGGAAATGATCATGAAAGATCATTTCCAGTGACAAAAATTGTACATAGCTACTGATCCCATTATGAAAAAAATCCTAATGTTTTAAATTTCCTTTCACATGATTGAGTATTCTTTGCAGAATAATTTTTAACCATTCACTCATCTAAAGGAATTACTCATTGCTGCAGGATAAATCATTTTCTTAAATGAACAGCTTAAATACCTAGTAAATAATCCTCAATGACTTGATACATAGTGAGCATGGGGATGGGACAATTCCAGTTGACAGTTGAAACCAATTGGAGAGCTTAAAGTATTGAATAATAAGTAATTGTAATTCCATAGTCATTTGACCACAGGGCTTGTTTCCATTGCCTGTTCTACAGGACAAGAGCATTATGAGATGGGTGGCAGACGTTAATATGATGACATCCATATAATGTACAATATGTGCTCCACATGTCTAAA
>NW_027320077.1:0-3265 GCF_032062135.1 Pyxicephalus adspersus
CAAAACTAAGTGCACATGGCTGATCGAGGGCTAGTGAGTACTGCTACCTATCATCAATGTTTCGGAGGGTGGTGTGCATGGTGGCTGTGTGTTTCTGTCATTGGTGAGAATGCACTGTGTGTATCGCATTTATTTACCGCACTTTCATCTGCAGCTTTGCCCGAGCTGCAGCCGGGGCCGCCACAAACTATTTCAGTACATTTTGTCACGTCAGTGGAACAAGCAAAACTTGTCACAGCCAAAACTAATCTTGCACTGTGCTCTATGGAGCCCCCTGGTGCATAAGCTTTGGTTTACCATCCCTCCCTTGCAGATCTAAGCCCCACCCCTGAAGAGCAGGAGTTACTAATAATTAAGCCGATACATTTAGGGAAGCCCTGTAATTTAGGACATATGTATGCGTGTTGTATTGTTTTACCCCCCTCATATGTTACCCAGAAGACGTTCCTTTTGGTAAGTTATTATTGAGTGACCACAGGTCATAAGGGGTTACCTCTCCTCCATGAATTGAGTGGCTCTTTAATGTCTTTAGGGACCTGCTGATGAGGCCCTGCTTACTGCCACCTGCCTGATACAGTCAGTTATGACCACCATATCGCTCCCATATACCGTGGTGTCGCAGAGTTGAAATCTTTGCAGAAACGTGACATAACGCCCATTAGTTGCTGCATTAACAGTTCGTGCCGAGTCACAAATCATCGGATCTGGTTTCCACGGAAACTGCAGTTTAGGACGGTCGAGCTGCCGTCAGGATGAAAATTATGTAACGGTTCGGGGCCAGTGGGGAACCTGACTTCAAATCCCGCTGACAGCTTCTTGTCGTCCCCGGGAAATCACAGTGCTGTGTCTTACAGGAAGTTGTCAGCCACTGGTGATATTGGGAGTGACTCTGGGGGCACCCACGGGGGGCCCTACAATGTGGCCCCATCAGCACCGGGGAGGTGTTTAATAGAAGAATAACTGCAAGGTGCATATGAGGAAATTCACATTTCTTTGGCCCCAGGAGAGATTTCCCTGCTCTGCTCAAGCATGATTTTTGTGTTCCAGATTGGTGTCTGTGGGTCGCTGAGCTGCTTTATGCAATGCAGGAAGATTGTGGCTGGTGGGAGGGGCCTGCAGGGTTCTAAGCAGTGGGCTGGCATTTGGGAGGAGCTATGCAAATACCGCAAAGCCCTGATAGGTGGGTGTAAGTCTGGGAAAAGTGGGTGTGTCTAAAGGTTGTATTTGCATAGGTCACCCCCACATGCAATGCTCAGTCTCTATGATTGGAAGAACTGCAATCTGGGGTGGGACCAGGGACAGTTAGGAGGGAGGGGCTAGATTATACTGGACACCTCCCACCTCTTCTGGCCTGTAGAGTAAGGCTTTAGCTAGCACAGTTTGCTCTTTACCATTCCTCCCCCTAGTGGTGATGTCTCTATTGCACTCGAGCATTAAGTTTCATGTTTGACCTTTGGGCTTTCTGTGTATAAAGTTGTCACCTCCACCCCCTCTTCTTTTTTTGCAGCCCCAATGCTGTCCTGAGGTTGCGTTTCAATCATTTTGCCACGGAGTGCAGCTGGGACCACATGTATGTCTACGATGGGGACTCCATATACTCCCCACTGATTGCAGTACTCAGGTAAGGAGCCACATAGAGCCTGGTACAACTGCAACAAAGCTTAGAGAAGACACTGTACTGGAACAGACAAGGTCTGTAAACCACACGAACTGCCCAACAGGATCAATAGCCTTTCAACCTGCTTTGTACATAGTAATACAAGCCGGATTTTATATTTCAGCTAGTGTGAAGCTCACATAACACTACGTACATCTGGCCTGATTTATTAAAGTTCTCTAAAACTGGAAAAGATTTGACTATCGTGAGTGAACCTGGGAGATCCAGCTAACCTGGAATGGATCTGGTTCAAGACTGAAAATGTGCAACACCATTCCAGGTTTTTTGGATCACCCAGGTTCTCCCAAAATAATCTATTTTATCAAATCGTGGAAAGATTTATACATCAGGCCCTGTGTGTCTTAATCCCCCTAGTCATGTGACCAGTTGTAATGCCTCTTTTTATCCACCTGGGGGCGTCTGCTGCATGCTGGTTGGTGAGGAGTGAAGTTGTCTCCATGTGTCACCATTGATTCGTGCAGTCCAGATGTGTCCCCAGGTGTCTGCTAAGTAGGCCACAAAATCTCACAATTCTCTGTGCCGCTGTGTGCGCCATTTTTGTGCTTGGGGGGGGGGGGGATAAATATACCCAGGTGGGTGACGCCAGATGCTCTGACAGGGTTGGGATGCCACAATGCAGGAACAGCCGATACACCCCATACTGTACCCCAAAATCCAGTTTGTATTGATCCCTCCCCCATTGCTCCCCTTAGGTTCTCTTTGTATTGACAAAACCGTGCATCCAATTTGCAGTTTTTTATTTCATTAGTGTCTTTTCCTCATTGGGCACCATATGTGACTCCTCGTTAGATTCATCGGAATTGATGACTGAACGATTTATCACATTTATAATTACGTCTTTTGTCTGATTTCATCCGGTGCAGCATTAACTCCTGTCCAAACAATTGCTCGGGACATGGAAAGTGTACGACCAGCAGCTCGGTCCCTGGCAGGGTATACTGTGAATGTGACAAGTACTGGAAAGGAGAAGCCTGTGACATCCCATACTGCAAGAACAACTGCGGCAGCCCCGACCATGGCTACTGTGACCTGACCGGAGAGAAGCTGTGTGTGTGCAATGACAGCTGGCAGGGTATGTCTGTCCTGCAGCTCCGCGGGGGCGGGCCTTCTGTATTGTAGTCCAGCTGTGATACTGCTGCTGGTACCAAAAATATTTACACTGGTTACTTTTCTCTGCATTCAGGCAGATGACCCATCCAATGCTCAACTGTTTAGAGAACTTCTTTAATTCCTGGAGTTTTATACAAAAATATCAAAAGCAAAACAATATTGAGATTGAAATGAGAGGTTAAAATTATTTATTGGTTTAGTTGTACTTATAGGACACTATGAAATGGGTTATTTTCCCGTAATTTGCCATTAGAAATGGATCTGATTATCAATACTGATTGAATTCTTCATGATTTGAGTGTAAATGATAATATCCACCTCCATCTCTTATCCTCTGCTGACCCCTAGTGGTTTTATTCGATTTTACACATAAATGTTATTTCCCAGAATTCAAACTCCTTTCCTCACTTCTCCAATAGAAGTGAATAAAATTGGGAGATTTTATTTTAGGAAATTGTAATAAAATCTGTTTTTTGT
>NW_027320078.1:0-3265 GCF_032062135.1 Pyxicephalus adspersus
TTGTCTCTTTTCTAACAATTATACCTTCCTATTGGAAAATAGTCAATAAGGTCATTCCTTTGTAACTGTAAGACCTACTGAAGCCAATGTTTCTACCTGGCTATTTAATCATAAGTACCTTATGTCTTAGCAAAGTGTAAATAAATGGAGCTAGCTGTAGATAGGCATTCAACTATTATCAGAAATGGATTTGAGCAGGAAGTAAGAAAATTATTTTCATCCTTTAGCATCCTTTGACTGATGAATATAAAGAAAAAGTCTGAAATTACATACAAAGATAAATAGATAGATACATTTAATTGCACACTTTTATTCATTTTATTCAGTCATTTTAAGTGACCTTTAAAACATTAAGCATATTCTAGCTTTTAGTTTATTGATGTTCCAGAATAAAATTACAGGATCAGCTATGCCTCTGAAATTGCCATTAAAAAAAGGGAAAAAAAATAAACTGTATTTTAATTGAATTTAGCTGAAAATGCAATTTAATGCAATTCTGGGCATTTTAAATTTGGTTTCTAATTGTATATACATATACATTGAATACATTTATTAGTACACTGAGATTTTTTAAAACAGTTTACTTACTAAGCAAATATTTAAGAAACACATTTTGACTGGTGGGAATAGTAATTAGGACCTAATTAAAAATATGCTGAATAATTGAGATTAGAACCTTAAAATGTCTCTAATGAAGATGTATTAAACAAATGCTGGGTAAAACTATTAGCAGAACTGTGCTACTGTCCTTTACAAGAAACATTACTTTCTTCTTTAATAAAACAAACAAATAGGTAAATGAGTATAAATGTAAATATTATGTGTAGAGGATTATTTGTAAAGCAGTGAATCAGACATTCACCAAATATTCTCTGGTGGTGGAAAATCCTCCCAGTTCATTAATTGATTCCCTAGCATAACATGTGTGCAGAATGTGAGATTTTCATTTTTATCAATAGACCCCCTAAAGTATATTTAAATCATAACCCTCTTTTTCTTATTTTAGATACAGTTAAGCAGGGGTGGGCATAGGAAGGTGCAAAGTGTGTCACTGCATTCGGGTCCTGGTCATCAGGGGCCTCCATGGGGGCTCTAGGTCAGTTTAGCAGGGAGGCCCAGATCAGTTCTCTCAGTTCTCACTGTAGGCCAAGTCCACCACTGAATTAGAGTAGGTAGTAGAGCTAAAAAACTCTGTCAGTTTCCTTTCTGTTGTATTTATGTCTCATGTAGATTCAACAGGAGAGGGACAGGATATCTTTCCAATGTGAAAGATATCCCCCACTTAGACAATTGTTAAAGCAAATGTTTCAGTTTAACGACTCCTTTCTTTTCCCATTTTAATGTTATACCAAAATTTTGGATTTCCCCCTGCTATCAAAATTTAAAAAAGTGAATCTTCCTGGGACAGTGATATCATTGTTATTACTATTATTTTCATATATATTTATTGTGAAAGTGTATTCTCTAAAACAATTTACTTGGCATGCAGTTGACTCAATCTGAATGACACTTGTGGATCATTAATAAATTTAATCCAGAACTGTGAAGATCTATACAATAGTGAATAACAAAAAAAAAAACAGTGCTAATCAGTACACACAAATAGGCTGCAGGGAGAATCTGGTTGATCATGCAAATATGGAAAAGATCTAGGTTAGGAATAAAAACTTTTGCCAAATAATAACTAATAATTTTTAGGAAATCCACTCCAGGTTTGCTGGATTATTCTGTTTCTCCTATGATAGTCTATCTTCTCCAGTTTTGGAGAGCTTTAATAAATTAGGCCTAATGTACATGTAACATGACAACATAGCATACTTTAAAAGTAATAAATGGTATAGATGTTTTCATTCTTGGCATAAAAAAGCCACTGCATTTAATTTCAGTTTAGTTAAAAAGACTAGTCATGGTTACAAAGAGAGCCCAAAGCAATGCAGTAATGTATGCATGCAGTAATGTACTACATGCAGTATGTAGTATGTATGTGTAAACTCTATTATGAGGCAACATCCATATCCCAAATGTCAGTGTGCTAAGTGCTGTACATTGTCATCTTCAGCTCATTTACCAAAGTTGTTTACTAATATCAGTCTCTTTATCCCTTGGCTTAAACATGGACTAGATTAAAAATATTGAGAGCTAAACATACACAGGCTAATACCTCCACTTGGCTCTTAGTCAAAGTGACAGGATCATTGTCCTATTAGGCTGTAGGGCACTTAGCCAAAATGAGGAAAATCTAGACATTTTGTATTCAAGCCAGGAAGCCTGACTACATCCAGTACCATTTCTGAGTTATAGTACATTTATAGTAAATCGTTAAATTACAGAACTCTAGTTAATGCCTCTCTGCCATTTATCTGCATCTCCATTGATCTATTATCAATAAATTGTTGTATATTTGTTTTGCCTTCATTTGCACTGTGTTTCGTATTGATGTGTAGGACATATAGTTTGAGCATGCTGACAATTAATGATCAGTATGATATGTGGATACACTCAGGTGTTAAAAAAATGGAATACAGTGGGGCAAAGATATTGCTCCCTGCATCCAGTGGGAGTTGTTCCCACTTCCATTTTTACTATTATCACCAAAACAGAAATAAATTAATTTTGCTGGTGTGTTGGAAGGCTCCCTGGTGAACTGTCAGAAATGGCATTTTAAATTAGTCTGCAAAAACACATTTTTAATTCCTGCAGGTCTTTGGGTTAATACAAATAAATCAAACCCCAAACAGAAAATAAAAAGACAGAAGTTCAATGTCCATCAAGTTTATCAAGTCATTCTAAACGAACTTCCAATTAAAGGGGGATTAGGCTTTGTCCCTGTTCTCCAATTGATATGCTTTTCTTTCATCTGCCTCCCATGTACTTCCATTGGAGACTACTGCATTACCAGCTGTGCCAACACTTACTCCACAGGCATGTGCCACTATTGTTACCAAAATTAAGCTCACCCTGATCAATGACATGTCTATAATTCTGAAATATCCACCTGAATAGCTGGTAATATTACAATTGGTTCCACTGTTTTCAGCAGTGATTGTCACCAAAGTAGGGAATTGGAAGGGTCATTGAAAAGTACAAATGGGGGTTATTTTTATCCAGGTTTTATAGGGTATGTTATTAAACTGGCAGCTGCAGAATTTGATGTGTGATCTGCACTAGTAAGGATAGTGGCTGATTAAGGGAATGCAGCTGCCCCATGCAATTTCTGATGCTGGACACAGTACAATTCTTTACATGAGCCTAGAACCATGGCCCC
>NW_027320079.1:0-3263 GCF_032062135.1 Pyxicephalus adspersus
TGATAAAACCTTTTTCACGATTCTTTTTTTTATTTGTACTAGTGCCCCTATGACAATTACTTGCCACAAGAAGTCCCCTAACTTTGTATTAGATTTCACTAAAAATAAGATGAGCTGAATTGTGATAAATGGCAAACTCACATGCACACTCAGTAACAATATTGCTGTCTTCTTTAACACTTGGGAATTACAAATTTCACATACAAGTTATGTCCTATGCCTTTTCTTTTCGGTTTAGCTTTGCTGACCCCCAGACCCCAGAGTCAGCTTTTTCTTCTCTTTCATTATTCCATTCCTCCTTGAGGTTTACTAAGCTGATTATCTGTATCTTGGAACTAAATGCTGGAATCATTCTAATGGTTTTACACTAGATTTTACATTTGGCTAACGTGAATGGTCGTTCTTCCTTGAACTATAAATATATTACCTTTTCTCTGATAGGTACCTTCAATACCCAACAATGAATTGTGAAAAGGGCCAAGCTAGAGGCCAAATAAGAAAAAAACATGTTGTCAGTACACCTCAGATCTTTGTTGCAAAGTCTAATCTTTTATCGAAAGATCATTTCAATACATAGATCACATTACAGTACTGTGTTTCAAAGCTGCTCAGGACCTCTTCATCAAGCATATGATGCTAGTGTCTACAGCCCAAGATCTTTTCAACTATTTGCATTACAGATCTGCTGAGATCTTCAGGGTGCCTGGACCCCTACAGTATCATTTCACAAACTGTGTCTTCCAAATGTCATGGAAGATAACAGGAGATGGCTAGGAGATGGCTAGGAGATGGGACATAACATTCTTGCTTACAGGATTATGTTTTATCTCCATTGGGTATATGCTGGTAGAAGTTACATCTGTCTGAATATCTATACATTTTTAGTGCATGTAGGTACTGCTGTGCTCCAATAATGGGGTGTGGTGGTGAAATGACGCTGGGGTGCTGTGCATTGAGCTGTATATACTTCTGACCTCCCAGAATGTTGCATACACCTGATGAATGCACTCTATATGTTTAATATATATACAATATATAACCCAGGCAACATGTACATTACATTCTTCTGATCCTCTTCACTCTGTATGTTACATTCCCCTCACCTCTACTTACTAAGCACTCTGAACCTAGGTTAGAGCAGGCTCTGAATATTAAATCATACCAATTAAAGTTCATCACACTTTATGGTCACAACTTCCATCCTAGAAACTCCCCACAGGGTGACACCACTGAGGGATGGTAACAGATTTTATATTTGGGTCCTTAATAGGTTTAAGGACACTTTTTTGGTGGCAAGCAAAACAGACTGAAAGCATGTCTTAGAGATATGCGTTATCCAATTAAACTGGTGGTTTCATAGAAAAAACAGGACTGAATTTCAAAGCTTTTAACATTGTGTGAGTGTTTGTAGCTCAGCAGATCAAGGCTTAAAATGATTATTGTCATTGCTGATTTTTTGTGCTTAGCTAACAAAACATTTTTAATGCACTCAATGTAAAAATAAGCATATATGACAGATGTGGACTAAAGTATTCACTGGTTCTCACAATGAGAATTCATTTCAGTTATACAAACTGTTTTTGTAAAGATACAATCCAGAGAAGTGATCTATGGCTTGAAATCACAAAGTGATAGTGAATCCTTTAAGTCAGAGAATACTGTTATATCAACACAACCATTTTGTATAGGTTGGCATTAGGTTGAATTTAAAAATTACTGCGATATGAAGGAAGTCAGGGCAGCACACAATACATTATTTAGTTTCTATTGATACATTGGCCATAAAAACATCCTGTATGTTTATGGATCAATAACTCATTAAATCTATCAGAACTGTAGGAAATTATGATAAACGCCAACAGAATTTACCACATCACAGAAAGAAAGCCACATATTGTATGGTAAAACACCAAACAGGCATTCTGTATATATACACAAATGTTTACAAGGATATATATTTCAGAAGCAATGCATGTACTGTATTCAAGAGATAATAAGTTACATTACATCATGATGCCCATGCTGGCTTTTAAAAACTCACCTATTTGTTAACAAATAAGGAGAATAAGATGCATGCTTACTAAGAAATGCTTATAGTCCTTCATGCATCCCAACATTTTACAATAAAAAACAGGGAGACATTGAAGTCAAACCATGATTTCCCAGAGCCCCTTAAAGCCCCCTCCTAAAAAGTCACCTTAATAAGACAAATTAAATTCAGTTTTGACGTCTTGTCCTTTCATATACCCCACAATCAATACAATCTTTCAAAAATGTGGGTTCTTGAAGTATACATAAAGTTCAGTGAACCACTTCTTGTGTTTATTGACAACTTTATCAATGTATTTTCAAACAGAATTCACCCTTGTTTTGGCTGTGATGATGCAAACATGAAGGATGCAATGTAAATTATTCTTTTAATACAAATAGACAGATAATGTGAAAGTCTACTAAGACCGTCCACCCATCATCTGTGTGAAGAGCTTTCTTTATGAGAAAATGCACAGAAAATATAATTATGTAATGCACTTCAAACAATAACATTCACTTTCCATTATTTTGTTTTCTGGCCTAGTTTCATTTTAACAATGATCATGTGAAAGCTTTCTTTATTAGGAATGTTGTACTAGAACTTCTAAACTGGTACACATTTCTCATTTGCATGTGCCTTTAAACTACATCAATAGGTGATTCTGCATGGCTAATGCATTAACATTCAAATTACAAGGTATATGTCGGAGTTGCTTTAAGTTGCTTTGTGAAGTGGCTTTTGTCAGCAATTATTTTTGAACATATTCAATGTGGTAAATAGCATATACTGCATCTTCCTTAACACAGAAAGCATACATTAACATGATAACTAGGCACAATCCTTTAAGTCTTTTTTCCCAAGTCAATGAATTTTTTATGTCCTTTTGTTCCTAATAAGAAAACAAAGCATTCAGTAACATCATCACACTGAAATGCTTTAGAAAAAGTGTTCAGGTACAACAAAACAGAAACTTAAAAGCACTCTTCAATCTGCTCGAGAAGAAATATTCAGAGCTTTGTGATGAAAACAGATGACTCTGATTTTTTTTTTTTAAGCAGTGATGTGTCTACTGTTTCAGGAAAAGAACCAGAGAGATCATTAAAATCATTTATGGAAGCCACTTGTACCAACATCGAGTTGTCAACTGGGAGCAATTTCAGTAGTTCACAATGTCAATAAACTTGCAATCATTGAGAATTATAGTAATAATATACATTAGACTGATTCAAAT
>NW_027320080.1:0-3262 GCF_032062135.1 Pyxicephalus adspersus
TGTAGGGATTTGAAGGCAAAGCACAGGAGCTTAAATTTGATTCTAAGGTGAAATGGAAGCCAATGGAGAGAACTACAAAGAGATGCAGCGGAAGACATATTCTTCTGATCTTCTAATGAAATCTATGATCATCTTGAATGGCTGGGCCAGAATCTTTTTTCCACATCTTTTTTCCTTGCTGATCTCATCTTTTGTTCCCATTGCTGATATCTATTTTTGATCCACTTCCATGATCCATGGCCATCTTGAATAGCTGAGCCAAGATCGTCTTTTGACATTCATCCTCTTTATTTATATCGTATTATGCTCCCATTGCTTACATCTTCTGATCTTCTTCCGTTCATTGATCTTGGCACTGATAGGATCATATAGTGAGTTTTTATTTGCAGCTTAATTTACATTTAAGGAAGACACAAAGAAGTTATTAAAGTAAGCCCACTTGTTTACAAATGTTTTATTTTTCAAACTTAAGGACCACTATAAGCTTTACCAATTGCCTTCCACTTGTCCAAAAGGAGACAATAACGTTTGTAAAGATTAGCACAGGCATTTCTTTTGTGATAATAGCTGTTGAAGTCTGTTCCCATTCAGGTCATTTAGAGTACTTATATACAGTAGGTATACAATGGAACACTCTATCAGTGATCAAACATCCTTTTTATAGTTGTCCCTCAAAACTTCAGATATCTCTTCACAGCAATGTTGGCAACAGAACGCTACAAAGAACTTCACCGAATCTCTCTCCACTTTGACATGACTCTTGATTGGTTTGATTGATTGATCAGTCTCGGATCGGAGGTGTGCACAGAAATTGTAGCAAAATATCATCCCCAGCTCTGTCCTTAGGTCTACTGCCATGTAATTTTTGGAGATGTATTGTCTGTCCTATGTAGCAGCACTTTCATCTTTGAAGGTGTACTGTTTTAAATGGAACTGAAATAACAAAAGCTATTTACTAACTCCTGCCCCAATATGTATACTCTAAAAATGCCCAGACCTCATATTTGGGTATCTGTAATCTCTTCACTCAGAGCCTCAAAGGATTGTTTTAAAGATCAGAGACAACAGGTTATACATGCTTCCTTGGCTATATTGAGAAAACCCACAGATCCATTCATTAGCTTCATGTTCTGTTTTGTCTGGGGTTCTTCTTTAAGGAAAATGTTTGGAATGTTCTGTGTTTTCAGACTTTTTCAGAACTCTCTGCTCCTTAATACTCCACCCCTGAGAAATTTCAGCAGTCATCCATCATAAATATCATTTCTGCGGTTTGTTTGACAGCAATATGCAGGTGGTTCTCTCTGAGAGATTTATGCAATGTGGTTATTACAAACTTCTATTGACTGAGCTGTCTGAAGCAAAGCAATAGAATTAATTCCCTGCTGAGACATAGTCAGCCGAAAGTATTATATATTGATTTTCTCTTTTTAACAATGTTACCTTTCACTTATTGTTCTGAAAACACTGCGTCCCCACTTCCAAGAACACAGAGTGGGCCCGGTAATGATTAGTACCCACATTATTATCTGCCATTACATAAATGGGGTTCTATTCCCCTGTACCTCTCTGCCTTCTCTCTTCCTTTCTTCCTTTTTGACAATTGCTGTAGATTTAAAGTGTATCTCAGCTCCATAAACTTTAGATTCGGCCTTAGATTTTTTTTAAGTTAAACTCTAAGTGGATGGCATTTAAAACACCATGTATCATAATTAACTGATTATTATGATACATGTGCTGCCAGAGCAGCTTGCCCCTAGGAGGCATGGATTCCCCCAGGATTTGGAGGTGTCCTGAAATAACTGGAACCGAGACATGAGCAGCACTTTTAAGTCACAATGCCACTGCCAGACTTCCTATAGTGCATCCTGCTGCCATCTCTTCCAGGCAAACTAACCACATGCACATTGTTGGTCAGACCCGTTCACCTTCAATTTATGCTCCATGGTTGAGTTCTGGCATATGTACCCATTGAAGACACTTTCACCAGTGGATAGGGGTCAACATGAGCACTCAAATGGTCTGCAGATACTCAACCCCATACACAGCAAGCTGTTATGCACTTTGTTTTAGCACATTTCTATTATGGGCAGCCATATGTTACTAGTTTACTTGTTCTTCCTTGGACCACTTTTGGTAGGTACCAACCACTGCATACCAAGAACCAGAGCCAGACCATGGGGAGAAGTGAGCCCCCAGGGTCAAAAGGTGTTATCTACAAAGCAGAGGAATATCTGCACTGAAACCTGTCAATAGGGGTCTGCACTGGGGTTTTTACCGAGTACTGCCACTGAGGGACTGTACCAAGGCCTGTCACTGGAGGTATGTACTGTGGTATGCATGGAGGTCAGCACTGAGGAATTGTACCAAGGTATTTTACCCAGGTCTGTACTGGGGGACTGTATTCTGGTATGTAGAGGTCTGCATGGGGGTCTGCACTGGGGATTCATATTGATGTCTTCATCCATGCTTTAATTTTATGATAGTAATTTTATACAATGTTTTATTACGAAGTTTTTATTGATTGGGTTTACATATATTTAGAATTTGTTTATACTAATAAAAAGTAAACCTGAATTTAAATATAATTATTTTTTTAGCAAGAGTATGCCCTTGCTAAAAACTCTCTGTGGCTGTCCTTTACTATGGATAATGTTACAAGCCTTTAATGTTGTGTGTGTTAGTTTATCAGCAGGATTGTGATCAGTGATTGCACGGCCATGACATCAGGGTATGGTATCTTCAATCCCTCATTGACAGACATAGACACACACACAGTAATGATGCAATCACTGGCTTCCTTTTTTAGGCTCAAACCAGATATGGGAATGATGCAGAGAGGACACTCCGAATGACTCACACTGTCTTTTGACACCCTCCCCAAACCTGCTGCACAAAAGCAGCCAGTGTTTTATTAGACAATGACCTAATCCACTTCCTACTGGACCCAGCCAATCTTTCAACAACACAGCTTCTCATACAGCAATGTCTTTCACTAAAGGCCTTGATAAACTCCCTTACACCTCCAGGCTATGGGGACAAGCCAGTTCTAGCTGCAAACTGTCTATGATACTTTGTACTCTCTTCAACTCCCTCTTTGTATAGCTGGACAATTCAAGCCACATACAATCATTGCATATAGATGTCATTGGTCTCAGGACGATTCTAAACTTTGATATATTCCTGTAATATGCGTCTGTATTATAAGATCCTATTTTATGTGCAATATATATATATATATATATATATATATATATATATACTG
>NW_027320081.1:0-3261 GCF_032062135.1 Pyxicephalus adspersus
GGATTATCAGTGATCTATACTTCTTGTTCATTTATTCCCCAGAGGAAACTGCCAATGGGCAGCAGCTGACAAAGCAAGTAACAAATTGCTTTATACTTATGGACAGTGCAAAGTGAGCCACTGCACTAGGGTCCTGGACCTGTACATCCAACAGGGGCCCAATGCCAGTTCTGCATAGGACCCACTGTTGGCTATGTCTGCCACTGAATTTAGGGATCCTTTTAAAAAAGCAGAGACAAATATGATTTTAAAGGCATCTTTAGTATAAAAATAAGTATTTTATCAATTGCAATATTGAATTTTAAAAACAAATTTTTGGATCAACCTTTTTTAAAGGCGAGGCACCACATGTTCACAAATGGTAGACCATCTCTTAACCAATATTATAGTTATTACGCGTTTCGCAGTAGTGGCCTGCAAGAGGTAGTACCCATACAGAAAAGAATACAAGTGGTCACTTTATCTCTAGATGAACACTCAAAAGCCAGGAGAGAGATTAGAAGGTGCAACAGAGTTACCAAAAATGTCACCTGTAAACTCATGGTCACTCACCTTACAAAAAAGTTGGTGCAAGCATTTGTTTTCATAATTCAACAATGTTTTTATTCTAAGGAGGTCCTTAAAATATGTCTAGATTGTCTCAGTCTTGTGGTTTGATTTTGGCTTACCACAACTTGTTTATGGGTCTCATGATAATTCTTAAGGAAGCTGCCTGAATGTTTGCGAAATTGTAAAAAAAAATAAAAAAAAAATAACTTACTGGGTCACTGCACTTGACCCCAGAATATGTTGTTGTGATATTGTTTAATTTTCAATGTAAAACTTTGAATTTTGTATTAAATGAAAGTTGCTGACATTTTATGATAGAATAATGTTTATGGTATTTGTTTATGCCTAAAAAGTCCCCTTTATCACGGGAACCAGAATCAGAACGGATTTTTCACTGTCCGAGTTGTTCTGTTTGTCGTACACATCTCCGTTGTAAACTGATGGAAAAAAAAAAAAAAAAAACATTGCATGAGAAAATTGTACTGGGCTGCAGGCATCATACAATAGTTAAATCTCCAACTTCAACCTGAAAGCTGCACATGGTACCAAGCAGACCCCAGAAACTGGAATAATAGGTAAAGCCGTGCACAATGTCAAATATTTGATTGAAAAATAAATTTCCAATTTTTGAATGTCAATTAAAAATGGAAAAGGTGTTTGCTTGTTGTTTTATCATATTAAAATCAAAACCACTTTAATGTTACGACTTACATTTTTTTTTTTTTAAATGTAATTCAAAACCATTATTAATAGGGCCGAAAAATCGATTGGATGGTCGGCCCACAAATTTTACCTGTGGAGCGACAAACCAGGTAGATTATTGGTTAACAAACTCAACCCTAGACCCAAGATCCATGCGCTCCCTAAAATCAAGGTCAAAGGTGGTAGATTATCGCAAAACCCTGAAAAAATTTTGGCAGCTTTCAAAGATTTTTATAATCATCTATATAGTTCTGAAGAAGCAATTTCCAAAGAGAATATCGCAGGGTTTCTTAGTAGGCTTGATTTACCTAAATTGCAACCTAAGCACACAGCATTATTGGAAAGGCCATTCACAACTGAGGAGGTTCATGGGGTTCTTAAATATCTAAAGATGGGAAGCTCACCTGGCCCGGATGGTTTTCCTAATCTGTACAACAAAACGTTTAGCCCTATCCTGGCGCCACATTTGGTTGCTTATTTCAATCATACACGAGAGGGTCACTCTCTATTGGGCAATTCTAATGAAGCATTTATTAGTGTGATCCCTAAGCCAAGTAAGGATCCTTCTGAAGTAGCAAATTACAGGCCCATCTCTTTCTTAACTGTGATCTTAAAATTGTGACGAAGATTATGTTCGTAAAGATACACTTTTTGCCACTAAACAAATAGGGGGCCTGGGGGGCCCACATTTGAAATACTATTATGTGGCTGCGCAGATTGCACAAATCTCAATGAGCACTCTACAGGGCTCTCGTCCTCAATGGGTTGAGATAGAGAACTTTTTTACGAACGATTTTTTGCCCAATCGATCGTTCGTCGTTCGATTGGAACGATAAAAATTGGAAGTGTGTACGCACCTTTACTTTAGTGGAGTAAATACGGCATGTTATACGTTTTTTCACTGCTCAAAGGCGATATGTGTATGATATTTTTTGGTCTTATATTTTCAACTAAGGTTTAATTATGTATGTTCTGGTAAATATCCACTTGAATCTGTAATGTTCTCCGTAATTTTTATCTATGGAAGCGATGGATGATTTTGTGGGGGTATTCAGGCAGTGAAAAATGTTTAAAAATTTAGGAGTACACATAACGTGTTATGTTTCTTATTACGACAATGTCTTTTTTGTTAATTTTTCCTTGTCTGTTACTATGTGAAAACGTTATATTGTACAAACAAAAATGTAATAAACATATTGAAATACAAAACCATTATTAAGCAAGTGGATTGGTACATTGTATACTTTAGGTCAATCACAAGGATCAGTTCAAACTCACTAGGCAGCACAGTGGTTTAGAGGTACTTTTATTTATTATTTTTGTGTTTATTTAACTAGAGAATCCCTTTAATTTTTGTTGTCCTCCCCAGGAGATTTTAAGCCTTAAATCTGAGATAGGAATAATTGGTGGTCGGCAAAAACAATCTTATTACTTTGTAAAATTTCAAGTTAGGCGTTTTAATAAAACGTATCCTGTTGAATAATGCAGTTGTTTTTGTGATGCTGTGAGTGAGCGTTTTAAATGGAATATGGAAGGCTGGTATGTAGATAATCAGGCTGAATGTACTTAGAGATAAATCGGTTAGAAAAACAGAAGCCATTATAGGTAAAACAATACTTCCGATAGAGACCAAGCAAGGTGATCTGGTAAGGGTTTATTAAAGCACTCTGCAAGAGCTGCTCAGAATATAAATTTAGAGTTGTCCCAACGATGTTAATAAGTTTCTGGAATCTGAAAGAAGTGGTTGCTGGTAGCAAAAGATTGTAAGCCCAGGGTTTAGAAACGTATCCACCAGGAACAGCTGGGAGGATGGGATAAACATGAACTTGGCAAATACAGATTTGCTAGAAATGCTTAAGCGTTCTGTAGATACATGTGAATAGCGTGTGCCAAATAAAGTCGTGGGGTGTGGATCCACAGAGCCCGACATCAGGAGAGAAAAAAGAAACTAGAATCATGCTATATTACTGGCACATTTAGTTATTTCTGTACTTGCAATATATATATATA
>NW_027320082.1:0-3258 GCF_032062135.1 Pyxicephalus adspersus
TTGTCTTAGTAGGCAAGCATGCTTTCCAAGGGCATATAGCTAATAGAAAAGATCATATTAAGATGCTTCTGAGATGACATTTACTGGTAAATTTGGCCTCCTTCTAGGTTGCATCAACAGTCTTTAAGCTGTATTACCTTTGATATGTATAGAAAGATAAGCAGTTCTAACACAAACAATTCATTGTTCACGTTTTATCCACATTAATACAGTGACTGTTGTAGCTGAAATACTTTTCCCAGCAGTGAAAAGTACATTTTTATACATTGGTCCTTGCATTATACAGTGAATACCCCTGAGGAAGCCATTGGGCGAAACGCGTCAGTTAACAAGATCATTTTGTACAAACATGAAATGACCCAATGTGATATTTACCATTAGCATTATAGTATGCTGTATCGCTTCTGTTTATTTTATCTAGCGTAGTCGGGCTAAGGATGCTCTAATAGTCCAATCTTAAGTAAACTACTTTTTGTAATGTTGCCATAAAAAGCCATCTCTCTTCTCCCTTTTTTTTTTTTACCTTACCAAGCTGATAAAGTTTGCTATACCTTAATCATGTCTATGAATATAATTAATCATGTCTAGGAATATGGGCAGAAATATACACACCATATTGGTAGGGCACAAGGACTTAATACAGATATGATATGTTCTTTTCAAAGACTATTGCTTTTATCTGAATTAAACTCCTTTTGTAGCAAATAGCTTAAATCCCTTCTTCTAGAACTGGAGAAACTTGGCTTGCTTGGTTTTATACAACGTTTAGGAGTTAGTAGCTTCTGATGTTTGTTAAGAATAGGGCTGTTGAATTAATTTCTTTTCTACTAAAAATTGACCACATTTTTTCAGTCATCTCACTCACATAACACTGAAATCAATGTGATGCTAATAACACAGATTTTCCAGTGTAGCATTAGCCAAATAATTACTTAGCCCTCTTATACATGAGATACCAGTTGAAGGCTTGTAGGCATCAACATGACTTAGAGGTTAGCACTCCGGCCCTTGCAGTGCTGGGTCCTAGGTTCGAATCTTGTGCAGGACATGTTTGCATGGGTTTCATTCAAGTATTCTGGTTTCCTCCCATATCTCAAAATCACACAGTTAGGTTAATTGGCTTCCTCCTCAAAAAAATTTATCTTCAACTGTATTAGATTTTGATCCCCCTTGAGGGACAGCTAGTGACATGACTATGGACTTTGTGCAGCGCTGCGTAATATGATGGCGCTATGTTAATACTGTGTAATAATAATGAAAGGCAAAGTCAGCACGTCTACGTAGGTGGTCACCATATGTTTACACTTGTCTATGTCGTATTCTTTTGCTGTTCTGTCAACGGCTTCTCCAGGTCCTGGACATTGTCCATTGTGAGCCTCCCACTGTAATTCCTAACCCACAGAATATGGGAAGCAAGCAGTACTAACAGATATACTAAATAACAATATTGTAAAATTTAGCTGGATTTTTTTGACAATGTGACAACAAATATGTAAACAAAAAATAAAAAAATATTTATTAACATTTATTACTCGGACAGTACTAGTTATGGCTACAAAACAAAAATGGATTATGTTCTGAAATCCTGGTTGGTGGATATTGATGGATATTACAAAGGACTAATGCAAATGTAAATAGCAACGTAATAAAGGTAACCAGCATTTCAGTGGACAGAAAACTGCCCACTGATATACTTTTCACAAACTTCTGCATATACTGTTCACTGCTATACCCTCTAGAAATCTCTCCTGCATATACTGTCACAACTACATCCTCCACAACCCTCTCCTGCATCTACTGCCCACTGTCTTACCCTCCGCAACATCACTTGTACATACTTCCTACTGTCACTCCTTCCACAAATTTCCCCCACACATACTGCCTACATTCATATCTTCCACTAACCTCTTCTTCACATGCTTTCCATTACCCTAACCTCCACAAACATTCCACTTCATTGCCCACTGTCATACCTTCCACAAATTAGAGGTTGGAACTTGAGTCGCGGGACTTGGACTCAAGTCTGACTTAAGTCACCTAATGAATGACTTGCAACTCAACTCAGGGTTTTCCCAAGTGACTTGCAACTCGACTTGCGACTTGCTTTCTCTGCTGACAGCTGAAGAGGGAAGGGAGAAAGGCATTTAGGCTTCAGTTACACAGCCCCCCCCCCCTTCAGATGTCAGAGGGGAAAACATAGAATGCAAGAAAGGCAGTGAGTTTTTTGTAACATAACACCACCTTCCTACTGTCAGAGGAGAAAGCAGTGTATTTAGAATGTGACCCTGTGCTCAAGAACAGCATCAGAGCTGTTTCTTTATGGAGACAAATGGGGATATATTAAGTGACTTGACTTGGGACTCTACTTGGAAGAATTCTTGGTGACTTGAGACTTGACTTGGGACTTGGTTTTAATGACTTGGGACTCGACTTGGACTTAAAGTGACGACTTAGTCCAACCTCTGCCACAAACTTCTTTACCTCCTATTGAACACTGTCATTCACTTCACAAATTTTTCCTTCCCATACTGCCCACTATTATACACTCCACAAACCTTTGCTGTACATACTGTCCCATGTCATACTTAATAGCTATTCTTTTTAAATTAAAAAAACGTTTAACAGGAAATTGCAAAAATACCAATAAATAACACCTATATCAATCAAATTCATAATTAAGTAATTCATAAGAAAGAGTGTGAAGGATGAGACACAACTAAAAAGTTTTAAAAGTGCACTTTAAAAATTTGGTATTAGGCAAGCCCTTATTGCAGAAAGGGACAGGCGATGTCCTTTCTCCAATAGATATTCTTATGTGCCTGGTCGCTATCCATCTGGTAAAGTTTGCAACTCATCCTTGGTTGCCAAGTATACCTAGCAATTCTGGCGTATACTGTAGGCATGCAGGAGTTTCGTCATCCTAGCCCAGCCAGTTAAGATGGGATCGGAATGGGGAAGAGAAGAAGGTAGCAGAGTGCCACTTAATGTTTAGTTTAGTTTAGTGCCACTTTAATGTGAGTTTCTAATCACATTACCCTGATGACCAATAGGACGAACATTTCCCTAAAGGAAACACATCAATAAAATTATGGAACAGCAAGCAAGACCCATTAAAAATGATCTCACATAAATTTTACTATAATAACCCAAATGGTGTTTACAATAAAAATATTCCATGGCTTACTTTTTTAAGAGAAGCAGAACACAATTTTAGTGCTGGTGGCATATATGTTACAGCTAAAGAGCAAGACAAGTTAA
>NW_027320083.1:0-3256 GCF_032062135.1 Pyxicephalus adspersus
TTTTTAAGGCTTGCAGTTGAAGTTATGTAAAACATATACAAAAATACATAAGCTTGTAACATTTTCAAGAACAATAACAGTTGTAATATGGATCATGGTAAATTATTTTGGTCTCTTAATTTGTGATCATAAATAGTATTGCAGTCTCCGAACCCGACGTGTTTCCCCGATAGGCTTCCTCAGGGGATTATTTAGAGACACTTAATAGATGATCACTTGATCTTATTTGTGGTGGCATATAGAAAACAAAGGTGTTCTTTCTAATTACCTTTTTATTTCTAGTAGAATACCCAGGAAATATTATGAACTTTAGGCTAGGTTTGGTAATTCCCACTCATTTTGGTGGAAAAAAGAAAAGCTTTGTAGATGTCTATTTATTTTTGAAGTGCAGAAAAGCATGTTTCTATCTGCTAGGCCGCTGTCATATTTCTTGTAATTATAAATTGGTGATTTACTAGGGCTGGTTTAAAACCAAATCATCAGAGAAGAGTTTTCCCCCCATACTGTCCACTCTTTCCTTACTAGTGTGTTTTAAAGTATTTTTCTAATTTGCATGCATTGCCGTTTTGCACAAGGTTGATATTTACTTTTTTAATCAAAGTTCTGAATGCTGCATATAGGATTGTGCAGAAGCCTGCAATTTTGAAGAATCAGTTAAGCAGCAGCAATGACTGATAAGCACTGGCACGAAGAGAGATTACATTTGTCATTTTGCTGTGTACAAAATGGAAAACCTGCTGTTAATAAATAGACTGGCAAAATAATTTACCAAGAGATTCACAAGCACTCAGGCACACACACATGCCTGATTATATACTTGACAGTATCTGTCTGTGACTCACATATCCAGCTGCAGATTGTTAATGCTGTTAATCTAATATAAAATTACCCAGGGAACACCTACAGGCATGAATGTATAAGGAAGGGCCTGTAACATGCTGCTTTTCTGATGTAAAACTGCTCTATTCTTCTATGCAATGTTTGGAATTAGCTTCGCTATACACATTTGAATATCTACTAAAGAGTCATTTGTCTAGTTAATATATCAATCATGGCAATCAAGTAATTTATAAACTTGGGAAGCCAAGCATGAAAAACACAGAACACCTGCACTGTGCTTTAACCAGAACTGGGGCACAGCAACTGCACTTTGACAGCAGCTCCTGGGGCTTCAATAAAGTCATTACATTAGAGGTTAAAGCTACAGTGGATGAGATGGGTAAAGCAGATGGATGAAGTAGCTCTAAGCAGTCTTATCAGCTTTGCTGAGTCTGTAGACCTCACCAGCCACCACTGGGAGGAAAGTAGATAAGTGTGGCATTGGTATTTGGGCATTTTGGGGCTATGAAAGGTGCTATATTAAAAGATACTTCAGCTCCCATATCTTTTTACATCTAATGGACAAGAGTAAATTTACATTTTTACTATTGGCCTGTTTATTTAGTGATATATTGGGTAATACTTTTGATTGATATTTGTAAAACAGTAGCTTTACTGTACATTAACCTATGCATTTTATTCTATAGTTTGTTCAATTGAAATTGCGTCTTAGTTTCCACTGACACTAATTCTACATGCAGACCTTCCACTGATAGATCATATAAACTGCCATTTCTGCTGTGGTTCTAAAATAAATACAGCCTAACTGGCTGCTGTTCTGATTCTCTTGTTTTAATACCTTCTGAATCACTGGTGTATGAGTGAAACTACTGAAACCAAAATCCAGGCAATTAGAATTCTTTAGAATTGGTTCATCAATCATCGCTTAAAACAAATTGGACGGTCCTTTTTAATTATGCATCATTTGTGTCAAATATTCATATTGAATTTTTGAATATAGTGACAGACTAGGCAGAATGTAAAAGGAGGGCAATTTTCATTTGGGAATCAAAGGAGTACCATTTTACATCTAAAACTATTGAGCTGGGCCAGAGGCAAAGGAGATATCTGGCTTCTGGTGTATTGTGGAGACAAAGGGCCTGATTTATTAAAGCTCTCCAAGGCTGGAGAGGATACACTTTCATCAGTGAAGCTGGGTGATTCAGCAAACCTGGAATGGATTTCTTCCAGGATTCAAAACATTTGATAGCAAATAGCAAATGACTTTAAAGAAATTCATTGTAGGTTTGCTGGATCACCCAGCCTTACTGATGAAAGTGTATCATCTCCAGCTTAATAGATAATTCTTGTTTCTGATGGGAACAAAACAAATATAACTAAACAATATTGGGATGCCTTAACCACATACATTTGCAAAATAACAAGGAGGTAGGTGGTGGTCTTTTATCAATAAATCTTGCTATTCTGCTTTAAATTTTCCTACATCTTACAACAATAACTGTTAGCTTGTTCAATATTTTTAATGTTTAAAGTGGTCCTTTCATCTATAACAAATCAAATTACCCAACGCTCGGTCGGTTTAATATTTTTTTTCTTACCTTTTAATGTCTTTTAAAAAAGATTTGTGTTAGTCTGGGGCCAGAGGTTCGAGGGTTGGACAGAGCAAAAAAAGATACCACATGATTCACTGGGGGTTAGGTAAGCGTATAATGAATAAATACCAAAACAAAATACTACTTCATGAAGAAGTAAAATAGCATGTTGAGACTAATCCTTAGAGCCAGCTCTGAGTTTTATAAAAAAAAAAGATAACAGCCCAAACCTCCTGCAGGTAGCTAGCTAGTTTTTATACTCAAAAAGCAGTTAAAATGCTATTCCTTTATTTACAAATTATTAAGACTGCACTCTCAACGGCGGCATTACATTCCCCTATGAGCGGTGTTATCAGAGGTATGGGGCCCGACTTATTAAAGCTCTCCAAGACTAGGGAGGATACACATCCAGCAGTGAAGCTGGGTGATTAAGAAAACCTAGAATTGAGTAATTTACTATTTGTTAGCAAATGTTTTCAATCCTGGACCAAATACTTTCCAGGTTTGCTGGATCATCCAGGTTCACTGATAAAAGTATATCCTCTCTCTTGGAGAGCTTTAATAAATCAGGGCCAAATTCTCTAGCTGAAGTTATGAGAAGGAAGGAACAGTTATTTTCCTTTCCTATGGCTCCCATCGAACATCCACACCTTAAACAGTGCCCGACTTCCTAGATGCACTAATCAAAAAGATTGTCCTGTTTGGGGTGCATGGGGTAAAAAGATATAGGTACTAATAAAGGGGAACTAAAAGACAAATGAACGTGGCAATGGGCCTGATTTATTAAAGCTTTTCAAGGCTGGAGAGGATACGCTTTCATCAGT
>NW_027320084.1:0-3255 GCF_032062135.1 Pyxicephalus adspersus
TTCTGGAATATTGAAAATAGATTTATGCTTCATCAGCAAAAAAGTTTCAAAAACTCTTAACAGCCAAACTATAAACTAGGATACTTGTGTAACTCCATATTTTTTGTGAACATACCCATCCTTTACTGGTTAAGGATATGCAGTGCAAACTGTTGAGAGATCTTTAATGAACAGTCTTGCTGATGTGTCTGTATAAACTGACTTGTTAGTTCCAGTCAATCCCTACTACCTTTAGTTACATTCCACTTCCCTTGTGGGAGAATCAACCCAACCACATTAATCTTCACTGATTGCCTTTTTTACGGGGAAGCTGAAAATCTTAGTAATACAAAGATTTAGAGCAGTTCTATATCTATCTATAATGAAGATCTAATAGAATATTGGTTGTGTGTAGCCAATGGTGTTCCATGTTGGTGAAGACCATTGGATAGAGTACAGTGACAACAGAGACAATAGTATTATACGATCACCCCAATTATGATGACAGAATATCTGGTTCCTATGGGTAAGACTATGCCTGGTAATAGTTTCTTGCATGAAAACATCTAGACATAGGTAATGCTTTTTTTATCAGCAAATCAGGTGACCCTTGGATTCCATTACATTAAGTAAAATGGACATGTCAAGTATCACCCGGTAATATTGTACTTTGGTCTATGAATGTAATCGGGCTAAATATGACAAATGTGTTCATGACAAAATCTCTAAATTAGTTTAAAGTCATTTCTGTATATGAAAGACATGTAAGCCCAACAATTATCTGTAAAGATTGCAAAAATGATTTATTAAGGCATTTTATTTCTCTGACCTTTACAACCCACATTCAGAGCAATTTAAACGAATGTAATCAATATCTTATTTTAAATCACAAGCTGCCTTGTTCTATTTCTACGGGGAGCTCGGCATGACAACATGACATTTGAGAATTTCAAGCGGTATTGTTTACACAGAGCCAAAGTTGTTCTGGAATATTGAAAATAGATTTATGCTTCATCAGCAAAAAAGTTTCAAAAACTCTTAACAGCCAAACTATAAACTAGGATACTTGTGTAACTCAGAGCTGAAATGTATAGAGAGGGTTTACAGCATTTAAGTTAAACTTTAAATTTGTTCACAAAGACGGGTGAGTAAGTCAAGGGAAAATGAGAGGATTTTCTTTCTATCATAAAATGATTCTGAAAGATTTCAGTCAGTGAAATCAATAAAAAAGATGGAGTTTGGAGAAAGGTGGATTAAAAAACAAAACTTGGCTTTAGAACAAAAAAGAAACTCACTTCCAGTCCTCAAATGACTAATTCCTAACTTTCAGTATAAGCATTTTCACCTCTGAAATGGTAAAACCAAAGCAAGTCTACTATGTAACCCACATGTAGAGAAACAACGGATTACAGATGCCTCAATGTTTCAATGAGCTTAAAATTCCCTAATCATATTCTGAAATATATGGATTAAAAGAACCTTAATTTAAGGTTGTTTTCTTATGTACCTGAATTAAACATTAAAAGAGGAGATCAATATAGACAAGTCTGTTATTTTAGATGTCACCCTCCTACACAGTGAAACAACATAATCTGCTTCAGTAGTGATTTATTGAATAGAGTAGGGCAGGGGTGCCCAACCTACGGCCTGCGGGCCACATCCGGCCACCTGGGGGCCACTCTTATGGCAATGAACATTAGGGTACTGCCAATTGTCTGTGCGCTGTGGTACCCCTTTAAAGTTCACAAAACTTCAAGGCTGCATTCGGACTGGCGGTGAGGCTGTGGTGCAGTTACCCCTTAATAATGGAACCCCGCCTAGGGGGAGACGTTCAATACCGCTCACTACCGCCTGGAGACACATCTGCAGACACTGCGCTGCAAGGGACTGAGAGGCTGGGATTCATTAGGCATGAAATGGCCTCTGATACAACTTGACTGAACTTTTTTTTGTTCCAAAAAAAAACACCAGTGCAAAGCACACTGTATTCATTGTAAACGTGTACACTTCAGCATTAGCACCACCTAGTGGTCTAAGATTGCTCTATTTAAAACCTTAAAATTATTGCAGAAACAAACAAATGATGTCTCTTCTGCATTCAAACATAACTATATTTATTTAAAATCACTGTAGCCCCAGGACTCTGCTGTTGTCTCTGTCTGCCTGGACTGGTTGAACTCCCATGCTTGGGAGCTGCATTTCATATTTCAGCATTAGCCCCACCTAGTGGTCTAAATATGACAGCTTTATTCAAAAGTCAGCTTTATTTAAAAAACCTGTACTACCATCATAAGGAAACTATTTTTACAGGTGTGAATGTGCTAAGTTTAGGGGATTTTCAATTGATTTGAAATATTGGCAACCATAGACTTTAATTTAAACTTGAAAATGGATAACTTTTAACCTGATTAATTTAAAACTAACAAAATCAGGACACACCTATTCAGTACATTTCTGTAGGGGCTACAATTATATTTTGTTTAGAGGATGTGAAAAGTCATTCAAGAAAAAAACATTTTTGATTTAGAGTCACAGAAGCATTAAACAATTATAAAAGAAATATTAAAATTAAAAAATTAAACTTGATAACTTTGCACATAACCAAAAGGCAGGAGTGTAGTTGTAAAAAAGAAGAGGGGGCAAGATACTATCCATGCCCGCCCCACTTTACCCCTGCCTATTTGTCACTCAAAGGGGAAGAAACTCCCTTCAGAGTTACGTCATGATGATACCAGAACCCGACAACTTTCCCATCACAGGTCTGAGTGTATGTGGGTTGTGTTCAGACACACAACCCGCCCACCGCCCTGAGCCTGCGATCCATACGGGAGAAGTGGTCCGTGGCTCTGGCCGGGGTACCCCCCCAAGCAGGGTCTTTCACCTGACCCCGCAGGGGGTGGACCAGCCAGAGCCACTGACCCCCAAAGAATTCTGACAAAATAAGAGGGGGCACCCTATTAACCAAGAGGTTGTTCATCCATCATGATAGGAGGCCTGCATTTAGCTGTGTTGTACTCCCTACCACTGATCCACCACTGTAAATCCCTCTGTCTGTTAGATTGGGGGTTGTTCTTAGCCTTATGTCAAAATTTTTGAAAATTAGTATTTTCAGTGGTGGATTGAGTCTGCAAGGGGGTGTTCTAACATTACAACAACCTATACTGTTTTTACATTGTTTCATTTTTAATTGGCACAGGGTCACTTCAAGGATTTTTTTAGACTTAATGGTTGATTTATTAAAGCTCTCCAAGACTGGAGAGGCTACTTTTTCATCAG
>NW_027320085.1:0-3254 GCF_032062135.1 Pyxicephalus adspersus
CAAGGTTTGGGATCATTATTATAATTTAGCACTAAACAAGTAACCTAACAGTTATTTCTTAATGCCACCTACACAGCTCTGAACATCTTTTTTTTTCAATTATTTACAACCATACACACTTTTAGGACTTGATGGGTGTTAATAACTAAACACCATATATTCTATTATACTTAGTTTCTGATAACATAAATTGTACCTAAACCCCCCCCAAAAAAAAAAAAACCAAACACGCAACAAACTGCAGTTTACTCTTCCTTGAATCTGGTGGCCATATTGCTTTTTTTCAAGATTTTTTTCATTTGTCCAGGAGATCCTAGAATAGCAAAACTTTCAGTTCTGTTTTGTATCAGTTATGTTTCAGGAAAAAAATTGGACTACATAATTCCTTGTTTATTCCTTGCACAAGCTTATAGCAAAATATGTTATCAGCTCACAAAATTGAGGGCTATAGGTATTTTTTTTGTTTCAATCAGGTAGGGCAACAGGTATTTATTTTACAGAATAAAAGAGATCATAAAAGTGAAGACTATTCTTGGGTATTACATACTCCCTTATACATATTTTACATTAAGCGAAGTGTCCTTATTCTACAATATACAAGAGCTTTTTTTATCATCATCACCTTCATTCTAATGAGATAAGTACATTGCATTAATTCTTGTTTTCACATAAAGTGACACTTTACAATACAAAATACATTTTTACTTCTAAGTCATCTGGTGTTAAATTATCTCTGAATCATGTTTCTCAAATTCACATGTATTTGTCCTTCCCTTCCCCTAATGAGTAAGGCATTTGAAGAACCTTAGGTGAATACCAGGTTTTATTAATCACAGTTCTAAGCAATAAAAAAAATCCATGATTGCATAATGCTAAGTTGCTGCTATCACCTTATAAAGTAAAAATAGTACGAGTACGAACTTTTTTCATATCATTTTACTATACCTTAGTTTCCCATTTATCAGGTTTGGAGGCATATCAAATGATGAGACCTGTTTTTAATTTGTGTTACAGCTCTTCTTTGGACTCTTAATTTAATGTTATGATTATTAAACATTTAGAGGATGTTGCCTGTGGGAACACACTGAATTCACTGCAGACAGTAATTTACTTTCCCTGTTTGTGAAAATATTGTACTTGTATTTAAGCAAGACTTGTTTATTCACTAAACTTATTGGACTCAGATAAACCTCTGACATATTTTGGTGATCCTTTTACCGTTCAACCTCCCTAGCGGTTCATTTCTTTCCGGTTTTATATCTCTAAAAGCGGTACATTGTGTTTCATAAAAATGTATTTTACAGTATAATATAATAGTATGAGTATAATAAAGTTTGAAACACGAATCATGTAAAAATATTAAATTGAATAAATTAAAAAAATCTATGTTTTTAAAAAAAAATTTAATTTGTTTTATTAAAAAAATACATATTATACTCATACTAATATTAATATTGTAAAAAATAAAAAAAATACATATAATACTCGTACTAATGTATTTATTGTAAAATAAATGTTCTTGAAAACAATGTACTGCTTTTTCACATATCAATGTAATGTATTGCATTCAATACAGGTATTTTTTATTGAATGCAATGAAAATGGATCTTGAATTACCCGCCCCGCCCGGCCATACACACGCAACAACGTCACTGGGAACTCTCCGGTGACTCATCGGGTGCAGAAGCCGTCCGGAAGAAGAAGGAAGAAGACAGAGATCGCAGCCATGGGCGGCGCGGGACCCAGCTGATATCAAAAAGGTGGTGGAGCTAAATTTTTTACCTCTCCTTAACACTATACGAAGAGATCTCCAGCTCTGGCGGCAGCAAACCTTTTCCTGGTTTGGACGCTGCAATATTCTAAAAATGAATATTATGCCCCGCCTCTATTTGATGCAAAACTTATCGGTGCATATCCCCCTCCACTTGTTACATAAATTTAGGTCTGAATTCCTAAGATTTGTGTGGAATATGGACACCCCCAGACTCAGCAAACTTCTCCTCCAGGTCCCAAAAGGTAAAGAGGGAATGGCTCTCCCAGACCTGATACTATATCACAGGGTTGTACACTTGGCCCACTAAGTAGACTGGTGCAGACACGGACATTTTAAGGGATGGGTGAGGTTGGAAGACTCAATGTCTTCTATACTGCTGAGTACTGCTGCGTGGTCCCCATTTGAGGACTCCAGTTCCTTCCATCGCCACCCCTTGATAGGGGAGACATATAAAGTCGTGGCTAAAAATTTTCGAGGTGAGGGTATTGAGTCATTCCCTTCCCCGCTGTCTCCTTTACCGGGGCATCCTAGGTTTCCTACCAGCAGTCTTTAAGAATTGGATTATTGGGGGAATTTTTCGGGCTGTTCATTTTATGCAGCCCCGACTAGAACGCAATAGAGCAGATTCAAATGGGCCATTCTCTTCCTTGTTTGGATGTATGGAGAAGGATACAGTTTCAACATTTTATCTCTTCAATGCCGCCTGCACAGGCTTTTTACTGACCCTTCACTCCTTTGGAGAATTTAGGTGTAGACAGAGACCCCCTCAGAGGTGTGCTATAATTTGCATATAAAATCCAACTGATGGCATGTGACACTCAGACACCCTTGTTTCTCTCCAAATGGGAGAGGGATCTTGATATTAAGTTCATGGGAGAACAGGCAGCACTTATATTGTAATATGGGCACAAGGGCTCTATTAGCAACCGCTATCAAGAGACAAATCACAAGTTGCTCACCAGGTGGTACCGAACCTAGGACATGTTGGCAAAAATTTATCTACATATGAGCTCAATGTGTTGGAGGTGTGGAAAGCACACCAGTACTTTGGTACATATTTTTTGGAGCTGCTCCATTTTGGCATCATTTTGGGCGGGTGTGGCAGAGATTACATGAAAATTGACAGGGATCTCCTTAGTAGACAAGCCAAACCTTGCGCTGCTCCATGTGTCTGCAATGTCGAAGAAGCAGTACAAAAACTCTCTGCTGCGTCTTTTGTTCAACGTTGCTAAGGCATGTAGCTCACCACTGTTGAAACATACTGCCCCACCTACGATTAAGCAATGGGTTGCCAGAGTGAATGATATACATTATATGAAGTAACTGATGAAATCAGGGGAACAGCCGTCAAGTAGGCCAGTGCGTACCTGGTTTTACTGGGATGAATTTAAGAGCTCTGCTGACTATGTGCAGTTGTTTCGGCCACCTGCCTGAGGCCTCAGAGACCACCCTGCTCCTCCTTGGCCTTACCTCCCCCCCC
>NW_027320086.1:0-3253 GCF_032062135.1 Pyxicephalus adspersus
GCCAGTCTGCATTATCTGGACTTTTCAAAATACCTTAATAAAGAGTCAGTTTAATACAACCCAAGATTTAGTTTCTGCTCACAAATGATGCATTTTAGTGTATGACTCATGAAGTGCAATAAAAGATATTGAACACTCAGTGGCTGCTATGGGGTGCAGCACAGTCAGATATCACTTTACCACAGTCACTCATCTGCATGAGATCAGGACTTTTTTTTTTGTGTCATAGCCATTACCGTAAGGTAAAAGTTCCACAGCTCATTAAAACTGCTAGCAGCAAAGCTACATGATAAAATATCACGTATCTATCCCAGAGGGCTATTTTAGAGTTAGCACATCAAAAAGCCTGGTTATGATTGATGAAGCATGGATTGCCAACTATCAGATGGACACAACTGCTCCATTTTTCTTTGCTTCATCTCTTATAAGACTACAGATGACGCAAACTTATCTTTAAACTTTATGCTCTAAAAAAACACAGTTTATAAATAACTTGGGTTAAGTAAACATAAGTGTGGGGACTAAAATCCATCTAAAATGGCTTCGGCTTGTATTTAGATGTGCTAGAAAGGAACTTTGAAAAAGGCAGCAAAACAAGGAAAGAGTCACTCTGTAGCACTCCACAAACATCTTTAGAGCTTTTATGCAAATTTAAAGAGCTAGGAAAAATGTATTAACTCAAAGCAAACACCATAGACTCAAACACTCCATAAAACTATATTATTCCTCTGAGGGACTATACCCTTTCTTTGATGGTCTGCTTTCATGTAAATCAGTTTCTTTGTTTTATTTAGTATTCTACCTGTGTTTGTGTTCACTACCAATACAATACAGATAATAAGCATTCAATTCCCTATTGTACAAAACCTGCTGTCAACATAATTTGTTAAACTATGCCTACTATAACTAGCACTACTTTTTTACTATGGACACATTGTACTGGTATATCCCATATGTTAACATTTTTCAATTAACTACATTTGAATATAAAAAGTAATGATGTCTATATTCAAAATTTACACAATAGTTACAATAAATTACATGACTACCCTTTAGAAAATTATAAAAAGAATGGTATACCTTACTGGACCACTGATTCCAGCACCAAGCTTTTGTGTCCAGTTAATGTTGTACTCTTCAAGGATAGAGGTCTCCTGCATGTAAAAACATATATTATAATAATTAAATAACACCCATAATATAGATGGTTACAACAGTATAAAATGTAATTAGTACTCAATATATGAGATATTTATTGATGACACCAGTGGGGAATATTACTCCTCAGTTTTACTTGGGAAATCCAACATTTTCAGTTTTCATAGAAATACAAAAGGAATATAATCCAATAGAACACCTGGGGTATGCCCTCACCACTCCTATCCTGCACACGCTGCTTCTCCATGCCCTCACCACTCCTATCCTGCACACGCTGCTTCTCCATGCCCTCACCACACCTACCCTGCACACGCTGCCCCTCCATGACCTCACCACTCCTATCCTGCACACACTGCCCATCCCTGCCCTCAGCACTTCTATCCTGCACACGCTGCCATTCTGTGACCTCACCACACCTACCCTGCACACACTCCCCCTCCGTGCCCCCAGCACTCCTATACTGCACACACTGCCCCTCCATGCCCCCAGCACTCCTATCCTGCACCCTGCCTATCTGTGCCCTCACCACAACTACCCTGCACACGCTGCCCCTCCATGCCCTCACCACTCCTGCCCTGCATACGTGCCATCAGCACTCTGAACACATGCCTACTAAGACTCTTCTTTAGAACCGTTTGTAATATCCCCAACCTTTCCTTTTCTGGAACAGGCCCAGTTTTGTAGGTTAACTAAAAAATAAACTGCTCTTTAAAGAGACCATATCAAGCATCTAAAGTTTTACAATCCTGTTATAAAAGGCAGAGAGAATTCACCTCTCCTGGTCTGGGCTTTTTAGGTCCCACCCTATTGGGTGATGTCACCATAACAATTGATTAAATTACGTTTAGAAAGTTTTTTAAGAAAATGCTATTATTTTCCCCCATGCTCATGTATTTCTCTTCCTATGCTTTCTTTGTTCCATTGATCAAAACTTGAGGAAAAAAGGTAATTTGGTAATTCCTGTTTGGGACACATTCGTGATTAAATAAGATAAATGAAAAAATGGCTCCACTTGGGCTATAACCGCATTTTTTTTTGATAGTTCAGATAACAAGTAGAGAGTTTTTGTGCTACACACACTTTCGAATTATACATTTCTACAATTACACACCATCTTGTATTATTAACCAGAGATGTAGCAGGATTGAGAGCAGAAAAAAACAGCCATCTGGGATATAAATCACAACAGACTGACAATATTTCATGACATTCAATAATTGATGCACAAACTGTTCTATTTGTATTCATACTTGAAATTTGTTAACTATATTAAAAAAACAAACAAACACGAAAATACATTTGTACACAGTTGTTGGAACTACAGGGAAGCAACTAAATAGTCAATGTGGAATGTACAGGTTTACCTGTTATTTGAAATTCTGAACAGCCAATGATGTACACACATCCCCTGTGTACAGACAAAACAGCCCGAAGAAAGAAATCATCCTCCTGATTTATTTCTTCCTTTGTCACCTCTTTAAACTAATATTATTAAACAGGATTTTATAGCGCCAACATATTACACAGCGCTGTACATCAAATAGAGTTTGAGCAAGTGGCTGACAGATACAGACAGTGACACAGGAGGAGGAGAGGACCCTGTCCCGAAGAGCTTACAATCTAGAAGCTATTCTCAGACGCTGAATCACCAATGATCCCCTCTGTCCAGTGGGGCTATGTATACACATTAGAATTTTGTTACTGGAAACTCTCCCATCTGAGTGTTTCCAGTGACAGGAAAACAAAGGAACACTGGACACTGTGCAGTTCTATGGAGAGTGAAGGAGGAGTGAGTGGCACCTTATTGCATCCATAGGGACAGAAATTTACCCAATTACAGTTGTTCAATGATCCTTTGCCAGCTACAAACATAAACATGAGGATTTCAACAGTTTTCCTTTCATATTGTCATCTCTACAGATTTTACAGTCATTTAGTGATTGATGGAAACACATGTGCTCTGCAAGATCCTGGTTTACATTGACTAGTATAGCAATTTTCTATATTCATCAACTCCATGGTATGAAGGGGATTTCCCTAGAGTGACCTAGCTGCTCCTCTATGCAGTGTACCAACTTACTTACCAAAGACATCT
>NW_027320087.1:0-3253 GCF_032062135.1 Pyxicephalus adspersus
GTTGATAATTGGACCTCTGCAACCAAAGATTCTAGAAACATTGTAGCAGTAGAAAACTCTATAGTTTGTTTTGGTCTGTAGTTGTTTTATTTGCTATTTCACCCTATACCCTAAGCAAAATATGTACTCTTTTTTGCTTTTCAAGGCTGACAATCAGAACAAACCACATTTGGAGGAACTGTCCACAAGCAAATCATCTATGGATTTAAAAAGAACAAATCAATCCACAAAACAAACTATAGGCAGTTCTTGGATATTTACAACTTTGATTTTTGAAGCATTATGTAATGCATACATGTAACCATGATTAGGGAGAAATTAGTACCTTGATTGCTTTATATTGCTACATTTCCAACATTTGGACCCCCTTGGCTGGCAGATTCCAAATAAGACCCATTTGCAGCAAACCAAAAAAATGCAGTGCACTACCTCTTCACCCCAACACATTTTATTCTTTTAGCTTGCTTCTTTTTTATTCTCTGCTTTCGCTTTCATCTGTTCCTAACTACAACCCCACTATACCACACAAATAATTATTAGACAGAATATTTACAATTGCTACCCCTGAAACCAGTAGTGTGCGCACTCCGCTTTCTTCTCCTTCACCCTTGATATCCACTAGCTATGAAGCCTTTGGTGACCTGTGTATTTACGCTTTTGCTTCAGGATGAATCCAGATTGCCAGATTACTAAACGCCTGCGCATCCACCATTCCCTATGTGACTTGGGCAACTCAACACTTGTACATGCTAAATTTCTTGTCTTGGGTTTACATATATCCTGTCCTTGATTTTATAGATCTATTACATGTACATCTTACCTGTCTTATTTTATGGCAAGGGAACCCCACTAATAACTTATTTCTTATAAGATATTTTAATAGAGGTTGAATCAAAATCAAGAAATTCAATAGAATGGAATAGAATTCAATATACTATTTGACTTTTTGGTTGACACTTCTGCCTTATATCCCTGGGGTCCCAGGTTCAAATCTTGTCCAGCTATGACACTAGCTGCATGCATTGAGTTTATATGTTCTCACCCTCTCAAGCCTGTTTGTTTGGGAGAAAAGTATCAACCCTATTAATAAATGTGTGATATTCTTTAATTAAAAAACAATTGTTTATAGGCTCAAATGGGAGAGCTATGGTCTGTGAAATCCAGCTGACTGGCTGAGAATCTTTAAAAAGTAGCATAACCTAAAACTGCAAAGCAACCTGGTCATCAACCAAGGTGTAGTATGTTCTAGATATTGAAGTGTACATCTGCAGACATCCAGACGGTGAAATTGCATTTCCTTATCATTTATGTGGATTTTGATAGCAGCAGAGTAGGTCTCTGCTGACTGGTCTTGTGCTGTGTGAAAGTCTAAAACAACACTGGGGTAGAAAGTTGCCTATAGACCAATATACATTCTGTCTTCCATAACAGACTAATGTTTTTGTTTTTTTTATAAATATTTCCTCTGTTCTTGTGACATTATATAGCCAGAGAAGAAAAAAATTTGAAAGTAGGACATTTTAGGACATTTTTATCACTTATCAAATTTAAAATGACATAAATGAATTAGTACTAGGCTAAGATTCAACTAAGCCGTTCAAGACGTTGCTCTGGAATGCTTTAAAGTAAAGCTGGATACCAGTTGTCAATCTGTAGTCAAGAAACCAATTCAATGCAGCCACTTAGAGTTCTCATTTCAAGGTTTTCAATACAACTAGCTAAACTCAAAGTTTTCAATACTTTTAAAAAGTATTTAAGATTTTCTGGTAAAAGTGAAGATATGAAATTAATTCATTTTATCAGAGTACTTTCCAAACTGAAGTTTAATCAAAACTTGGACCAAAACTATTATTTGCAGTTTTGGATTAAGATCCAGTGTAGGAATGTTTAACCAATGACAAGCTTTGCTGCAGGTGAACAGAGCTGCAGGTGCAAGAAAACCTGTTCAATGGACAACTGTCTAAAAGGAGAATTCCCTCAATTCAGAAAGGTTTCCACTTAGTCCCTTCAGAACAGGAAATGAAGGCCTTTAATATATCAGGCGCAATGTCTGTATTTGGAAATCCATATTTTATATCTATAGCCAGTTTTGGTGTTGAGGCTGAGATTAAGAATAGGACAATAATATCACATATTTTAAATTCAGGAATATTTTTAGGTATGTTTGTAAGGCAATACAAATTAATATAAAACTCTACCTTTCCCTCCATGGAATCATCACAATCTGAGTTTTTATTTTCTTTTGGATCCTGTTGGCTTAAAAATCAAAGGATGAAGGCACATGCAAGTCCAATGCACCTTATTATTTTATCAATTTCGTGTATTTAAGAAACAGAATTAATAAATATTAAGTCTTTTTTTGGCCACAAACAAATCTGAAAACAGAAGACACCATTTCTAATTGATCTTTGGAAACATCTGTTTGGCAGATCCAATTCCTAGAGCAATATTCTGCCTTCCTAAAAATTTGCTTTGACATTTAGAGAACCTCTGAGATTATCTGCTAGGACTGACAAAATCTGTTCAGTGTTGTGTACTAGACTTCTTATCCCTCTTTGTTTGCCAAACTGTTGTCATATTGTCTGATGTCACATTTAAATTGTGTCTGGGACTATACAAGTGGGTCATTGCACCACCAGACTCAGACCGAAAGATACAATTTAGAAATTGCCAAAATTTGGATGGTGAAGTCGTCATTGGTGGGAGGAACAAACACCAACTTTCCAGAGTCCCTCTATCACATACTGCTTCAGAAGTACTCCATGCGACTTCCATATCTAAGAAAAAAAAATACTCAGACAGTACTGATCACTTGTGCCACTAAATCTTGTAAATTGCTTATCATACTGATAAAGTAGGGGCAGAAAAAGGGGGGGGAGAGGGAGAGGGGGGGGGAAAAGGGGGGGGGGGGGTAGCTATTTCCTAGTGTAATGGAAGAGCTGTTTACGATATTAACATAATTTTTACAATGTTAATACAATGGGCAACAGACTGCCTCTTGACGTGTGCAACAAATGTGGTCTAGAAGAGAAGTCCAGAGGGCTAATCAAGGAACAAATGATATAGATGTAAAATTGCATCACTTAAAATGATCAATAGAATTCATCTTTAGATTTATTCTTTAAAGAGGAACATAACTCTGGAAACTATCCCCAAAAGAAAGGTGGACAGAGGGCATTGGATCAGTAAAAATATATAAAATATATATAATAGGTGTAGTCTACCTGTACCTGAAATGTATTCTTTTTTTTTT
>NW_027320088.1:0-3252 GCF_032062135.1 Pyxicephalus adspersus
GGACACACTGGTCAGAGCCGCAGACCACGTACCCCGAGCAATTCCTAGGCTCGGAGAAGTGGGTAGGCTGTGTCCCTGCATACAACCCGCCCACTTTCCTATTGCAGGCTCAGATCTGTGATGGGAGAGTGGGCGGGGTTATTCCATAATGACGTCACTCTAGGGGAGGTTTCTCCCTCTTTTAGTGATACCCGGCTCCCCACGCATTACCTGGACAACATACCAGTGCTTGCAAGATTGAAGCTAGATAGAAAGTCACAAGAAAAGAGTTCTCCAGACTTTGACTTACTTTCTGTATAGTCAGTTATACCCAGTTTGGGTATTAAAGTATTTAGGAGTGGAATTTGACACAATGCAATCTTTTATTTTTTATTTTTTGGCCTTTCCACATGTTTGCACAAATGATTGCATGGGCTCAAAGGGTTCCAGAAACTCAGGCATGGTTGGCAAAAAAATGCATGGTATTTTTGGGGCCAATTTAAGCAATAATTTCTGTTGTTCCAAGGGCAAATGGCACACGCTTTAGATCTAGTAATATGCCTTCAATCAATGTAATTGCCACTCATTGGATCAAAGAATTATTCTTGACAGTCAATACACCACAACAAACCAGCTTGATGTGAATAGGCCCAGAAGCATCCTAGAAAACAGTACAAAAAAGCACATTAATGTAAAAATCAATATATGATTCATCCTAGGATTTCTTCCCAAGGTAAATAAAATGGATAATTTAAACTGTGCTGTATTAAATGACAATAGTTTTTTAATCATCCTAAAATACTAAACAGAGAGCAGTGGCACTAGTATTCATTAATGTATCAGCCATCAGCTTTACAATATAATAAACTCATTTAATAGGGAATTACAACAGAATAATGCTTTACTATAGCCTGGTTAAAAAATGAAACTTACAGTCTGTCAATATTTTACCTCTTTCCTAGGAATATTTCAAGGCATCCTGTGGTTATTCCTCAGACAAACGAATGAGAATATTAGACAGTGAGAAAGTCCACTCAACACATCTTTTTGGAAGCTGGACGATGAAAGTGAAAATCAGAAGGAAAACTGATGCACACTGAGTATTGTCCTTAGGATTGCCATTATCTTAATTATCAGCTTGATGATCCAACTATGTGTATAGCATAGTGTTTGATTAGCTTTGCAGTAAACCTTGGTGCTTGTAAGCTTGTGCCTTCCGTTTCAGCATATGATCCACCAACACATTCTTTCAGCAGCATGTTGGCATATCACATTGACAAAAAAGTAGCAATAAAAATTAAAGGGAAAGCAGAGTGTTTTTCCACTTCTTTTCTTTAATAAGTCAGAAGTACCCAAAAGATAAAATGAAAAAAATGTTTCCTTTATGTAAATAATAAGTAACTCATATTGGTATTATTGTGTTATTAGCATGATTACTTTACCAGAGCCTTTCCATTACACCTAAGCAGAGGTTGATTGCCATGCTGAAATTCCTTGCCACTGGAAGATCTCTGCAGGACATGAAGTTCTCCACTGGGATCTCACCGCAAGCAATGGGTCATATCATCTCCGAGACTTGTGCAGCAATTATCGACTGCTTGAAAGATGAGTATATGAAGGTAGAGGACTATACAATCATTAAAACAAAATGACACATTTGCTTCATAACCAAAAGATAACTTGGTGCATGTAACAAAGTGCCAATAAAAAAGTATAAATACCAATACATAAGAATAAATAACCATAAAAAACAATACATAACTATTTTACCAATATTAACAACAAAATAAAACCAATTAACACTCCCTCTATAAATCAGTGAAATGGAGGCTTTCATTGCTAAAACTTTACTGATTTGGTGTACTGGAGGAAGGGAAGTGATAAGGCTCATATTGGTGGCGTGGAGTGTTTACAGGTGAATGGTAAGGCTGCGGGTATGGATAGGGATAGGAATAGGTAGAGTATTGTGGGTTTATTTGGTTCAGCATCCCTTTGTTCACCAAATCAGTCATAATAATCTCCACAGCACCTGCTTGTTCTGGGCTCATCTGCCACGGTTTTGACACAATGTAGAAGCCAAAGCCATCCAAGTGATCGTCTTCTTCCTGATGTTTTCTTTTCTGACCTCTTTTTTGGTTGGAACTCATCTGAGTGGATGTTGGGGCAGGTGAGCTCTCCGCAGGTTCACTGCAGGAGGAAGTCCCCAAGAAAAATAGACAATATAAAAAGAACATAAAATATTATGCATATTAAACTCTTCCTATGTTCTCCTTTCAGTTTCCTGATACACCAGAGGAATGGCTGGCCATCGCTTCAGAATTTCAAGATTTATGGAACTTTCCAAATTGTGGAGGAGCAATTGATGGGAAGCATGTAAGAATCACCCCACCGGCAGACAGTGGATTGTATTATTATAATTATAAGGGGTTTCCCAGCATTGTGCTCATGACAATAGTAAATGCCCTTTATGAATTTGTTTTAGTGGACATAGGACAAAATGGGTGCATGTCTGATAGAGGGGTTCTGGATGGTAAGCCATTTCACAGGAAGCTGATGAACACGCAACTGCACCACAGCCAAACTGTGGCGGGAATGAACTTTGTGTTTGTTGCAGATGAAGCATTTGCATTGCTTGGAAACCTTTTAATACCCTATCCTCAAATAAATTTGGACAAACAGAAAAAATGTTTTAACCGGTTATCTCGTGCTAGGAGGGTGGTTGAGAATGCATTCGGTATTCTAGCAAATCGCTTTCGAATATTTCATACTGCTATCAATCTCCGCATAGACAAAATTTACAAGGTAGTCTATGCTTGCTGTTTGCTACATCATTTTTTACTTACCTAGTCTGTTGTCTTGAATATCTCAGGAGTATCTCTGTGAATATCTCAGCATCCCGGTAAGTCAAGGCGTCACATCACCAAAAAACGTAAGTATACATTTTTTCTGTTTGTAAAATATTAGTTTTGTAACATTATTCTTTTTAGGTTTTTTAAATTATTTTTTATTTATTTGTATTTTTTGTTATTTTTTAATTATTGGTAATTTTGTTATTATTGTATTTTGTTTTGCAATTTTTTAATGTCAATTTTTTGTTCTGTATTTGTTTTATGCATTAAGACGCCGTGCTCGGGAGGTAGAGGAGCAGCCGCAGGTGCGTCCGGAGCTGCCGACAGAGGTGAAGGGTAGGATATTTTTCTATATTTAATAAAAACAAATGTATTCTTTTAAATATATTAATTTTAAATATATTTAAATATTTTTTTTAATTTT
>NW_027320089.1:0-3250 GCF_032062135.1 Pyxicephalus adspersus
TATTATTTTTATTCTTATTACTGCTTTGTTATTATTATTGTTATTTTTTGTAATTTTCATCAGTTATTGTTATTATTATGATATAATTGTTATCATATGATTGGTATTGTATTGCATTATTATATTATTATTATTAAAATTTTATTAATGCTATTACTTTTTATGATTATTATTAGTATTACTACCACTACTATTGATCTTGTCTCTTTGCCATTCAGCTTGAGGCTGCTAACAATTCCAATTGCAGAGCAGAGAATGAATTCAGCAGCCAGTCCCTCTTGTCCCACGGCCACACCTCAGCCTAGGCAGCCAATCCGGGCCCGGGGTTGTGTGGCTGTATTGGAATTTGCATATGAAAGCGTGGCAGCCAATGAGAGCGCCCTGGTTCATTACCATGCACCTTGGCTGATTAGCATGTGGAGCAGCAGGCTAGGAGGGGATGAGAATGGCTGCAGTTACATTGTATCCGTAGTAGTAGATCCCAGGAGGAGGAGGAGGAGGTGGTAGAGGAGGAGGGAGCCTTCCTCTCTTGTTTGTTTAGCGATCTGCAGCGAGGAAGGAGAGGGAAAGCCGCACATTGCATGGAGTGATCGGGCTCTCCGTACGTTGGACTCGGATCAGCATTATAAGGAGACTTGTGAGTGAAGCCAGGCAAGTCGGAGAGGATGAGCTGGTCGGGGTGGCTGGCGGCTCTATCAGCCTGCGTGCTGCTGCTGTGTTCCCCTTCCTCAGGTGGGCCCAGCGGGGTCTCCTCGCCTCCCCCCTGCCCGGTGCCATGCCGCTGTAATGCCGAACGAGGAGTGGACTGCTCTGGGAAGGGACTTGTAGCCGTGCCGGAGGGACTCAGTGTCTTCACCAACATGCTGTAAGTCGGGCTGATCTGGGGAACGTGCAGAAACTCTGATAAAAGTGCCCAGCATACATCTGCCTCCACTTCCTAGGTTCCAAAGGATGCCCCCTCATTACCAGGTTCCCAAGACTCCTCTCCCTAGGGATGTCCAACTTATCTCCAGGTTCTCAAGGATTGTCCTCTTCATTCTTGGCTTTCCCTGTAATTCCCAAGTTCTGCTCCTCTTGTTCCAGGATTGCCCCCCTCATTCACCCTAGGATTGCCCCCCTCGTTCTCGGGTTCCCAAGGATTGCCCCCCTCGGTCTCGTGTTCCCAAGGATTGCTCCCCTCATTCTTGGCTTTCCTTGTAATTCCCAGGTTCTGCTCCTCTTGTTCCAGGATTGCCAAGGATTTGCCCTTCATTCTCGGTTTCCCAAGCGTTGTCCTCCTTGTTCATGGTTCCCCAAAAGGTGCCTCTCTGGTTCTGAAAGATTGCTCCCCTTATTCCTGAGTTGTCAAGATTGTTCGTGGTTCCCCAAAGGCTGCCCCTCGTGTTTCAGGATCCAAAGGATTGCTCCCGTTGTACCTAAATTGCCAATTATTTTCTTGGGTTGCCAAAGATAATCCCCCATGTTCTCTGTCCTCCTAGTTTCTGGGTTCCCAAGGATTACCCCCTTGTTCTCAGGTTTCCATGCATTGTTCTTCTGGGTTCCTAGGGGCTGTCCACCTCATATCCAGGTTCCCAAGAACTGTCTCCCCATTCCTAGGTTCCAATAGTGGTCTCCCTAATTCCAGTTTTAATTCCCCAGGTCTCCAGCAGTTGTCCATTTTTATTCCCTTCATTCCGAGTTTTCCCATGGTTGTCCCTCTTGTTCCCGATGTTTGCACCCTTCATTTGCAGCTTGTCTGTGGTTTTTCTCTACCTTACCGAACAACCTTATTTCCATGCTCCTGAGGGATCCTCTTCCATGTTGGCCAAGGTTGTACCCCTCATTTCCAGCTTCCCAATGGTCGTCCCTGCATTTGCACTGTCACCCTTCTGTCTTGTTGAACTTTTACCTTTTAAGATCCTTTTGCAGCTGCCAGTTCTTAAACAATCTCTTTTAAAGTGTCATTTGAATTAAAAAAACAATGAATTTAGTTTGCTTTGGAAGTTCTTTTGTTGTCTTCTGTGACAGTTCTGTATATAATGTAGCTTGGCCCTGAATGTTTTTTTTATCCCTAGAAATGTCCCTCAGTCTGAAGTTCTGATTATCTTTTACTTGTTCTTTTCAAATTCTATACAATTACAATATTTTTTAGGCTTTTCAAATTAAAAATTTTAATTGAATTAAGGAAAGCAATTTACAATTCTAATATGCCCAAGCAAGTTATGTGACATATACATTGGACACGTAATAGTTGTGGACATGGTAACCTAAAATGGTTACCTTTCGGGTTGTCAACCTTATTACCACCAATTTGGGCTGTTGGGATTTATATTTTCTGAAACATAAACTTTCAATCCTTAATGAATCCAGAATTTTGGAATAATATATTCTTTTCCAATGCAACCAATAGTTAAACGAAGAGTAGAAGATGATTAGAAATATTGCAGGCAGGGCTTTCAATCCAAAATATGAATAATTCCGGGTAATAAATAATAATTGGGTGTACAGAACTGCCTGATCCTGTCGTTCCTGATGGGATTAGTTATGCCAGCTCAGTAGCTGTGTCCCTAGAAACATAATATTAGCCCCTGTGTGCTCGATGATTGCTGAATATTCCTATCCTTTATTAACTAATTTTTTCTGATCATGTATAATTTACGGTGGCGTTAAACCATCCAATCGGATCAACTTTTACCCATTCTGTGTACGTATGTGCCTAAAAGTTACTTCGATGCCAAGGTGGCATTACACACAAGCCACGCTGCACCTAAGATCTATATTTTCCTTCTATTAAAGTGTTAACTTCAGTTGATTTTTTGTTTGTGTTCCTTATTCTGTGATAACCCAACCACTGCTGTGCATTACCGGCCACTGCAATGTCACACACCGCTGACCCCTTATACCCTCAAGCTGACATTGACCTGTCTATTCATGAAAGTTTATTAAATTACGTGTGTGTGTGTATGCCATATTGTTTATTTGAGTACACTGCTATAAGGATACAATTGCTGTGGTCAATAATATTTGTTGTGAGATCTGCTGAAACAAAACAAAAAATACTAGAATATGTAGACATGATATTTTTTTTTTTAATTTTATTGAAGGCCTGTTATGTTCTTGAAGATAAGATTGTCTATGTTTAGCTGTTTGGAGTTGTTGTGATCCGTGTGTAACATTGGCTGCCTGGCTGTTGGTTTAACTTGATCTGGCTATGAATAACATCTTGGCTGGAATATACCTGGTTCCTCGGACGTGCGCTTTGTATGTTGTA
>NW_027320090.1:0-3248 GCF_032062135.1 Pyxicephalus adspersus
TTCCATTAACTGAAGTTCAGGTTAGTGTGAAACTCTTCTCTGTAACTGTTATGGGTCTTTTTCTCCTACATAAAATGCATTTTATCCTTGCTGAGAAGCAAGCCAATCATTTTGACTGATGGCTACCATAGAAGCCCCGTAGGGAAATTTCTTACAAATGTATGCATCATATATAAATTTAAAATGAGAATGCTACAGCTACCAAAGTGTTTTCATCCGTTCAGGCTATGTATTTTACCTTTTATGTAGTTCAAGGACATGATAATTTAAAGGTAAAGGTAGTCCAAGTCGGGGAAAAAAATAACATGTAATCCTTACCAGAAAAATGTTCCTTTTTTCAATATAATTTTGTTTTTTGTCATGTTTTCAAGTTTATACATTGATGTTTATATTTTTTTAAAAGTGTGGTTAAACACTTATTGGACTTAAAATCCAAACCAAATTGAAATCCAATAAAATTTTAAGTCAAGTTTATATAAAGATACCTTGACAGGGTGCAAACATTGCAGGACATTTGTGACACTTAGTTTGCAAACTATGAAGAGCTTTCCAATATGAAAGCCCAGAATTATTTGCCCATTTTGGGCTGACTCTGTAGATTGTAATATTTTCCTTTGCATGACAAGGAAGTTGGGTCCCATCCTTAAATCATTCAGCTATTTACTTTTGCCCAGCCACTGTTTTAGCCCAACCTACACAGAGCAGTTAGCAAAAGCTTTCACCAACCATTTGCAAATGGTAAATTAGAAATATTATTTAATGTTTTATATTTTATAGACCTTCTAATTACAGAGCCGTTTAGATCTCTAGAAATAATAAGGTGGATTTACTAAAGGCATATAGGTTGTTCACATAGCAGAGTGAATTATATCCTTTTATGGGAAATTTCCCTTAGCATAGTAAATGAGATAAAGCGCTGTTGACTTAAACCATCTAAAAAAAAGTTTTTTTTTCTTGCACATGATTGGGTATTCTTTGCAAAGTGAACTATCACCACATTCACTAAACAAAGTGAATTATCTCTTTCAATGACTCACACTGATCACATTCGTACCTAATTTTGTAGAAGATCACAAAAAAAGGTGAGAGGCTGCTGCCGATACTGATCTGTGTGATAAATACAGCCAAGAACTGAGCATGCATCAGGGTATTATAAAATCTCTGGGCTAGCATCGCAGTCTAGAAAGTAGTTGGTGACCCCATACGATACCTAATATCTGAAAGTGTTAGTTACACATTACATGGAACTCCTAATTTAACATGAACATAATAGATACCAGCTACACTAAAAAAAAGACCTCCACTAAAAGAGATAGAATACAAACTTGCCGCAATACTCACCTCCCTCTGTACTCTGCAGTACTTCTCATCTGATACTGGATGTCTATTGTCTTTCTCTGAATCCATGCTGTCATGGACTGGTCCACAATCTGTGATGGTAAGGTGAATGAGAAGTAGCACACAAGCTCATCTCTATGCTCCACTGCCATAAGCATATTTTTTGTCACTTGATATAGTAACCTATTCTTTGTCCAGCTTCTTGCTAGCCCACTCCATTTACCATTTACTTGCCTACATTTAGGGAATGCATTTCATATTTTATTAATAATTACAAAACTGCTCTAATTGGTGTTTTTTTTTTTTTTCAAACTGTTTTTTATTAGATTTTTCAGTTTACAGAGATAATCATAAGAACAAAAACCAATAAGGGGTCAAAACAACACAGAGGGAAAAAACCAGGAAAAGTGGGGGAGGGGGGAACACTCAAAGTTTTTCATACATACAATCATATAAACAGTGACCAAAAGTCTAAATGGCGGACAATCAATCATTAAGACCAATAGTGTATAACCTGTTAGCTATTCACACATGCGGTATCAGTAATATTCGTTATATACCACGTAGAGTGTTGAAACATATTAAGGATTGAAGTACTGTCTGAACTCGTGAAGGTATGAAGCATAAATTGGTACCATTGTTGCCAAAAACAAGTGATACAGTCATCTCCTTGAAGTTGAGCGTCTAACATCTCCGTATTGAATAAAACTTTCAGAGAAGCAATGACTTGTTCCAATGTGGGAGGGAGAGGTTGAATCCAGCTGCGCATAATTGCTCGTCTGGCTGCCAACAGACAAACATTAGTCCATCGTTGTAAAGAGCGTGGAAGACAGTCCTGGCTTGTGTTGTCCCATGAACCAAATAAGAACAGGGAAGGGGTGATAGGGACAGTATGTCCAGTAACATTGAAGATCAACAGAGAAATTTGACGCCAAAAACTTTCAATATGCGGACAAAACCAAAGACGGTGAGATAACGAGGCACTGATACAATTGCATTTGGGACATTGAAAATACCATTGTTTGGGCTGTGGACCAGATAAAGAGGGTCTAAATGTCTTATAAGCCCTGTGTAGTAGCATAAATTGTGATTCCCTCCAAACCTCATTTATAATACTTTTCCTGACTGTTAAGTAACCCTGAATGGCCATATCAACGATCTCCGGGTCAGGGAAATCTTTTTGCCAACTCTTAACACTGGAGACTGAAAGAGGTTTAGTGAAAGTAGGCAACAAATAGGCATATATAGTAGAAATATTCGGAGGGGACAATGCTAAGAGCTTATCGAAACCATGGGGACGAAGAAGGTCAACATACTGAAAAGCTCTAGATTTGAGGTACGATATAGCCTGGTTATAATACAGTGGATGGAGCGCCCATTGGGGAATACCATATTTGTTTTGTAGATCCGTTAAAGATATCTTAGACATATCTTCCTGTCTAAAAAGATCCCTAAAATAAACCAGACCCCCCCCCCTTCCATACTTTGAATGGTGCGTATTCTTGTGCTTGGGGGAAAAGGGGATTGCCACATATGGGAAGATATGCAGATAAGTGGGCCGGGAGTTTAAACTTCTGCCTAATCACCTTCCATGTGACAACTGTGTCTCTTACTAGTACATTGTGCCGCAAAGAAGGTGGAAGCTTAGCAATTCTGCAATGCAATAAGGCACTTAGATCCCAGGGGTGGGTCATTGCACTCTCGAGTATTATATTAGTAGAACATGAGGTCCCTTTAAGCCAATCTACAATATGTCTGGATAAACATGCTAAATTATAAAGTCTAATATTTGGAAAGCCCACTCCACCTTCGTTCTTGGGCAGATACAACTTAAGGAGCGAAATTCTAGGACGCCTGCCCACCCAAATAAATTTTGTAAAAGCCCTATTAAGAGCATTCGTATCAGTATG
>NW_027320091.1:0-3245 GCF_032062135.1 Pyxicephalus adspersus
TTATTTTAATAACGTTTGTATGACAATGTTATAATTTTATGATCAGTACCACTGAAACTCCCTGCTTTTTTCAACCACATGGTTTAAGTGTTTAAAGGTTTTTGTCTACATACCTTTACTTAAAATAATATGTATTATTAATATCAACTGCCAGTTGTCATATGTGTATATATGAATATATATATATATATATATATATATATATATATATATCATATACAAATATTTTTATATGGTCAGTATACTCAGTATACTTCATGCTAGATGAAATCTAAAACATTACCTTTGGAGTTGTATCACTGCCAATGCCACTTAGGCTTGCAGAGTAATGCGCGGCAACAGAGTTAGGGATTACACACTTCACACAATAATTAGTTCTGATCCAAAATCTCATTAGGATCATTAGGATCCTTATTTGATACAGTTTAGTCCTTTAAAGAAGCAACCAAACCTAGCTTGGAGGTTATCCCACGTTGTACACTAGCCCAGCCCCCTCTGGCAACACTACCCTTTTTCTTAACCCCTTAAAAGCTCTGGGCTAGGCCCAGCCCCCGGTCATGTAGGCACTGCGCCTAATTCTTACGGCTACGTGCCTCTCTTACTGGTAAGAATTTTCATTTTGGTTAGGTCACCCTCCAACTTTCTGAGAGGGTAAAAGAGACAAACTTCAGGGAAAAAAATGAAAAAGTGTTGCAGGTAAGCAGTAAAAGGGGGGCTAAACATACCTGCGGCAGCCTTAGAAACTTTTCCATCAGGGAAAAAACCTAGTCCATTCGAAGAAGCATAGTTTTATCTCTTTTGGCATTTTCTAATAGTTTCAAAGATTTGCCACCCTCCTATGCAACCTAACTATTCCTATTGGGCATTAAGGCTATCTATAATAGTTGGAATAATAAAAATATGTGAAGGGGCATACCTTGTCAGGTACTACCTCAAAATGTTTGATTTGCTTGTTAATTTTAAAACAGACAAGATCAAAAGATGGATAGTTTTAGAATTTACATCTAGATGTCCCCTTATTTCTGTAACAGTGTCTGTGATATTGGGGATAGGATTATTGTCAGATCTCTCCTTAACTGTAGAGGAGTGGAAGATAGAGTTCCTCTTTAGGGTCTTTGTTTAAGAGCACAGCAGACCAGGGTCATAGATTTCCCTCACAGATTTTTCTTTCTCTGACAACCAGCATCCTTCCAGACCCACTAGTTTGAAACACTCTTTGTAAAAGGTAGAATTTTGTGTCTCCAGGTGTCATAAATCTTAGCATCTGGCAGCTAAAATAATCTAAATCGAAAATAAAATAATCTTTATATTTCCATACTGTTCTCTAGAAAGTTGTAGTTAACCCATTCATAGCTGGAACATTATGGTGAACATTTTAAGACCAAGAACTAGTCTCTGTTTTCAATGCACTGTTAATGCACTGTGTTTTGTTATGTTTTTACTTATTAACCCCGGTGGCAGTGCGTTAGGCAAGGGTTAACAGATTGGTTAACCTTGCCTTTTGGCGGCCCTTCTCAGCCTGTTGCTGCTTCGATTGTTGCTGAGGGTGCTGAAACTTTATGCGCTGGGTGTAGGTTAAGAGAGGGCATTCGTCACCATGTCCTCCTCTCATGACAGATTATTTTTAGGCAAAAGTTAATGTAAAGAAATACTGCATATACAAATTTTCTTTAAATTCATGGCATCCAAACATATGCTCATTTCTTATTCTCCTTGTCATGGTTGACCTATTCCTTTACCCCTCCCATCTCTCCAGCATCCCTCAGTTGCACTGCCTATTACTTTAAATCACTAGGACGTAAAGGCAAGGAAGAAAAAGAGGGAGAAGAGAAGATAGCAAAATTATTTCTCCGCCGTCATTTCCTCTCAAGCTTCCAACCTATGCAACCTCTTCTCAACAATTGACTCCCTCCTATACCCCACACCTGTTACCCCCACAACAACCTTCACTGCCCAAGAATTAGGCACTAGGGATGACTGAGCAAAATTTGTATTTCTAGCCTTTCTCGCTTACAGAACATGTAAGCAAAAACAGCCTTGAGATTTGCCACGAGGTCGCGTTCTCGACGAATTTATCTGAGTTCGCCTGCAGTCACAGCTGTTTGGAGGCCCCCACATGCCTCCAATCAGCTGTGGCAGCAGGTTCCCACGGTCACTGGGCTATACTTATCAATACAGCCGAGTGACCATGGGAACTGAACTCAGATGAACTCGCCTGCAGTCACAGCTGATTGCAGGCACCTGCAAGCCTCCAATCAGCTGTGACCGCAGGTTTCCATGGTCACTGGGTCACTGGGCTGTACTTTTCCATGGTCACTGGGCTGTACTTACTGTACTGGGCCCAGTGACCGTGGGAACTGAACTCAAATGAGCTCTCAATGAAGAATCTCCATTGAGGGTTCATCCGAGTTCGCCTGCAGTCGAACTGCAGGGTTGAACCCTGCAGGGTTCATCCGAGTTCGCCTGCAGGCTCCCTGGACTTCAATGGAATTTGCGAAATTGGTTCGCCAAAATTTTGCAGACCCATCGGAAGTTCAGGGACATTTTTGCGAGACTTTTGGAGGCATTCTCGCTCATCCCTAATAGCCACCTACTTTAGAGAGAAAATTGACAAAATCAGACATAATGCCCCTGATTCATCAATAAAATCCGCGATGTTGCTGAATAGCGCGATCGCGTACGATTTCGGATCGCGAATACGAATGCGCGACCGATAATCCGATTCTGCTTGATGAATCAGGGGCAATGTTTCTGCTCACCGGGCCACTCCAACCATAGCCACCCATTCCACCTGTAAATCATCACTGGCCTCCCTCAGCCCTGTTACTGTGGACGAAGTCTCTTCTCTTCTTTCAACGTCTCCATCTACTACCTGTCCGCTTGACCCAATTCCGTCTGAACTACTCCGTGCTCATTCCTCCACCCTGGCCCCCACCCTAACCAAACTATTCAACCTCTCCCTTTCTACTGGTATATACCCCTCAGCTTTCAAACATGTCATAATTCTCCCTATCCTGAAGAAACCCTCACTAGACCCCTCCCTACCTTCTAGATACCATCTCCCTTCTCCCATATGTCTCCAAACTTCTTGAACGCCTTGTCTACAAAAGACTCACCGATTACCCGAGCAACAACCCTCTCCTTGACTCACTACAGTCTGGCTTTCGAGCTGCCCATTCCACTGAACAGCCCTTACTAAAGTGGCCAATGACTTCATCAGAGCTAAGTCTCAAGGCAACTTTTCC
>NW_027320092.1:0-3245 GCF_032062135.1 Pyxicephalus adspersus
CCGCGCTATAACTCTCTGTGAATTACATAACATCTCCTCCTCCCTTCTCAGCACCATCCTAGAAGGCACTCTACTCTTCTCAGCAAGGTAAAGTGAGGTTACATTTTCATTTATTTCATCTAATTGCTTTTGTATCTATGTACTTTAGAATTAAGCAGTGTTTAAATTATTCCATACAACCCCATCAATTTATATTATGATTATTATTAATCATTTTTCTTTTATAAGTATGGTATAAGTCCTATTTGTTATAAGTCCAAGGATCTGGAACGGCTTAAGGACATATACCAAGGTACGACTGTATTTGGAATTTACCATATATTGATTCCTTATTTATTTATTTTTTTATTTTATTCAAGGTATTAAAATCCCAGTCCACTAAGATAATGATTGTTGCAGAATTCTGTTTAAACAGTAATGAAGTGATTATTGTTCCACTAATAATCCACAGGGACCGCAGAATCATGTCCCAACCTGCTGTGTCCCTTGATGATTGCAGGAGTTCTATTTTAAAACTTAACTCTAGGCAGATGTTGACAGATGGAACAAAAAAAAAAAATAAGGAAAAAACCTTTAATGCACATGTGTATTAGTCTGAAAATAATTATCAAAATTTTTAATCAAGTGGCATAGGTGTAGTTGTACTGTTACCCCTAAACCCAAAGTAAACTTAGAGGTTTATATATACTTAGAAGTTTATAGAGAATATATATTTATATATTAATGCATTTATTCCAATATGATAAAGGGTAACCTAAAAGAAAAAATAAATGCCAAGCTATATTTTGTGCCTTTAAAACACACTTTGTTATTTTTTTCTTTTTGTGAAATGGCTGGAACCAGCGCCTATGAATTATACATTCTATAATTCTACATTTTTATTACCCGGACCGGAACTCACCCGCACAGGGAAAGATGGAGGCAAGCCTGGGCACCTTTGAGAGGACTGTAGAGCATCAAGCATGGCTGATAGTAGTAACCATAAAGTGGGTGATAGAAGTAACATCACTGTAATGGGGAATGCCCAGTAGGCTTTTTTGTCCGTTGAAGATGCCCAGGAAATCCTGAAGAGACTGGGAGTTACCTCTTCCGTGCAGGCAGAGTAGGTCCACAACTGGGGCTTCCAGGTTAAGGTTCCAGGTCCCCCCAGTCTCAATAAAACCAACCAAATTAAAAAAAACAGCAGAGGAACATAGAAGTCTACTGCAAACAAAATATTACTGGCTTCACCTTCACCTGGCTTCAGTAGTAAAACCCCAGATACCATTGTCCATGTACCTTCCATCTACAACTTCTTCTGGTAACCCTATTACTAATTTGTTACTATAAATATATACTAAAATATACTTAGAGAGAACAGGAGGGATATCGATACTGTACTGGCACTCATCCATTACCCAACATATAATCAGGAGCTGCAAAAGTTCTATTTCTGACTATCTTGTGGCGGATATATGCAAATCACAAGAATAGCCAAGAGGACATATATATGTCAAAAGAGAAAGTGGTTCACACACATATTTGAACTTTAACATGTATTGATAGGAATTTTACCCCACCTATTCTTTGCACCATGACAACATTTAATCAGACATTGGGATACAAGGGTAAAAGGTTAGGAAGGTCAGGTTCTTATACATGGCTCATGCTGTGATTTATCTCCCTCATATCTCTACATAGACAACACCCAATTGACTAATACTCCACCAGCAACACTCTAATGAGCCATAAAATATTAATTTATGAACAATCTCATTGTTTTATACATACAGATCTTTTTTTTTTTTTTTTGTTTAAGAAGGAAGATTTTTAACAGCTGCAACTAGAATAAAAGTAAGGAGGAGCAAATATGTTATATGATATCATTCACACAGTTTGTCAGTCCTGATTGGATGGATTCATGAATTTTGTAAATCTTGGACATGTGCCAGGAAACAAAGTTCAGAAAACAGTTGTGATTTGTTTGAACTTTTTACCTTTTACAAACCTTTGAAATTTGAGTTTTGCTTAAATGTGTCTCTGTTTGGTTTGAATAATATTCAGCTAATTAAAGGCTTATTTCTTGCTTCAGCTGAGCTGATAGTTTACTTTGGCAGCTTTTAAAAGTACACAGCAGCCAGGCGATGCCCACTGGGTACAATCGCTGACTAATACTACTGATTGTAACCATTCATTAAATTCATTCATGATTAAGGCTGGGTTCAGACAAGCGGTCTTTTATCATGGCATTTACCGTCCCTGGGCACTTATTGTCCAATAGGTGCATAGGAGCAGTAACAGCCAGGATTTTTTTCAAGAATTTCCAATTGCCTATGCAGGTGTTTGCAAGTTGCTGCATAAAAAAAGAAAACTAGCAGAACGGTTCCGTTTTTTTACTTTTTTCCAAGCATCATCGCATTTCTAAGTCTATGGAGAGGGCAGGAGCTGCAAATCACCCCTGAAGCTAAATATGGTATCCAAAAAAAAAAAAAAGGGCGGTAACACTACTGTCTTCTGCCCCTTGTAAGGATAAATAAAGGAATCCATTTTGGTACAACCTTATCCATTTATTGCAAGAGATTTTGATCTGTACAACTACTCAAAAGAGCTTGCTATTTTGAACCCAGCCCAAATATATATTTTAATGCAAATGGTAGGAGTACCGTAATTTCCGGCGTATATGACGACTTTTTAACCCCGAAAAATCTGTCCCAAAGTCGAGGGTCGTCTTATACGCCGGGTACCGGTACTTACCTGCAGTTTGCTTCACGCCCGGTGTCCCCGCGAGTCCTCCTTCACGTCCGGCGTCCTGTGCAGCTTGCGCGAGTCCTCCTGTGCAGCAACGTGAGCCTGCACAAGAGGACTTGAGCCTGGATTGGCTCTCCACTAGAACACGCCCATTCATTAAAGGAACGCGCCCATTCATTCATTAGAACTAGTACTGTACTGTTCCTTCTGCCTCTCAGTTCTCGCACAATAGCGAAGAAACAGTACAATACTGGGCGTATAACACGACCCCCAACTGATTGGTTAGAGTGGGGGGTTGTCTTATACGCCCAGTTGCCTTATACGCCGGTAAATACGGTAGTTAAATTTGACTTGACATCAGTATTTTACACTTTCTATACAACAGAACTCAGATTTGGGGAGGGAGAGCCAACACAAAGGGCCAGTCAATTATAGGGCCAGGGACAAGACCTGTAAGTGTTACTTACCTGCAGCAGAGAAAATTCAGATCCTCTTCTCTGGCATTTTGAGCTCCAGGT
>NW_027320093.1:0-3241 GCF_032062135.1 Pyxicephalus adspersus
GGCCCAGATGTCAAAGGGCTACTGCCCACTAGTGGGCCGCGGACTGGGGGTTGGGGACCCCTGCCTTAGAAGAACAATGAGCTGTACAGTAATTACATTGTTTCCTTCTGTAGTTATTGGCCATTAATCCTTTCCTAGTAATGTTCAAACACAGTCATGTCTAATCAGCATATTAATACAGCAAAACAAAAAAATATCCGGTCACAGCTAAAGGGTGTTTCTTTTGGTCCCAGTGCAGGTGTGCTTACAGATTCTACTGATGGAAATTTAGCATACATATTTGGCAAAAGTTTATTTATAATGGTTTTACTTTTTTTATTTAGATCTGCTGAAATTAAAGTTCCCAAAGATCATCTCTGTGTCTTAGAGGTGGCCCTATTCCTGTTTTCTCTAAAGTTTTGGCAAGAAAAAAAAACATGTACACTAGCGTCTTCTTTTGGAGACAGCTTCCCTTTCTTATGAAAATCAGTTCCAAGTGTGGTTTACATGAGCATATATTATAGTCTTAAGTGGTTATAACAAAATGTTCAGACTTGATTGTAAGAAAAACAAAACAATTAATCAAATAACTACGATCTTTTGATTGCCAAAAGACAAAACCAAACTGTAACAGTTTTCTATTATCTAGGAGAAGGTAGCTCCTTCCATTAAGATGTGAGAATAAACACACAGTGGGATTCTTCAAACATTCAACAGGACAGCCAAGCTTTCAAACCACAATGTGAGGATAGCATGAACAAAAAAATGCCTAAAGGTTGTACTTATTCACCTTGTTATTTTGCTTAAGTACTTTTTCATCTTTCTTGTACACTGGATACAATTCACCAAAAATTGTTTGCAGGTGAAATGGAATTTTTGTTTCTCAATGCATTGCACCTGGTAATACAGAAATAGCTCAGAAAAACCATCCGTATCCAAAAACTAATAATTCACTAAAGCAGGATGGCTGGCAAGTCAAGTAAAATATAAAAACTTAAGCCTTGAAATTGCCCACAGGAAGTATAGCCTACATTAGTTTAGCTAAGCAAAACAGTTCTAAAGCAGTTCATTCCACTGCTTTATACCAGTAATGTGGTGATGTGGGGACTTTAGAATTAAGCCATTTTTACAGCCTTTATCCGGGTTTGACGCTGCCATGGAAATTTAAATCTGTACAGTGATGGGGGCCAGCAGACATTAATATTGTTTCTCCTTAACAGACTTTACAGATCACTATCAGAACTAATGTAAAGAAAGAGACCACCAAAAATAGAGGTCCCTTAGATAATGCAAAGGTACAAGGTCAAGAAGCAGAGAATTTCCTTACACTTCTGTACAGCTGGCTGACCTATATATAGCAGAAGTTCCAAAAATTTGTTCAAGGAGGACCAGGGAATTTCTGGTATTTTTGTAAACCACTCCTTACCTAATTTACTGCAGTGTATTAGAAAAATACCAAAAATGTGTACAGAATCTGCCCTTAAAAAAAAGACCCTCAAATTTAGCGTATGTCAGGGTATATTTATCTTAAGATAATGTGATTTTTTCCAAGCACACATTCAGTTCACCATTACCTCCAACAGTTAGGATGCTATCTTGTTAGTTATACTGTAATTTATACAAAACTTTCTATTTTCTTGCACCAATAGGAAATAATAGTATAGATCTAAGTTTTAACAGGTAATAACTACAAGGTGTGTTATTAACTACAACACTTGTTTAAAGGTACAATGATATAAAACAGAATAAAAAGGTGCTGAAGATGTGCTTCCTGGTGTTATTAATCTTAGCCAATTCTCAAGCATAAAATGGTTCTGTGACATGCACAGATGTTGGGAACTGTTCTGCAGACTTAAACATCTGATGCACAACTAAACCTAATTTTACAAGTCACTGATAATGAACATCAATTTAAAATGAACCAACTTTCTCTTCTTACTTGCACTCCTTAATCACCTGGAATGTTCTAATTAAGCCTAGGCAGACATAAATTAAACAAACAGGGGTCTTACATTTTTAATATTGGTGCAAACACATTTCTCAAAAGTTAAAGTTTGGAATGTTCTGCTAAAAAAAAAAAAAAAAAAAAAAAAGTTAATAGATATTTCTGTTACGGTGTTCACAATTTCAATATTTTAAATGCATGTTTGAAACTTATAAATGCAATACTCAAATTCAAGTATTTTAGCAGAAGCACTAATAGGGTATAACTAATCTGAACATTAGGATCTTTAATATTATGAAATAAGCACATTTTTACCAGAGACAAGCTGAAATGCAATGGGTTAGAACCTATGTCATACATAGATTGTTGTCTGTGGCCCCATCGTCTTCACCATTTGTCTTAGTAACCACTGTCTTCAAGACAGAAAGTGAAAAGGAAGTCAATATGGTATGTATCCCTAAACATAGCAGTAGGGGGATATTTTCTCCAAATGAAGACACCTGATATGGTGAATCTCACCCCCCTTTTTTTTTTTAAGAAGATTTACACCTACTTCCTATTTGCCACTGATATATTTCTCCGATTGAGACAAGTAGTCAATTAAAAATGATAGAGATTCTAATAATATTTACCCATTTATTGTACTAAACTAAAGGAACAACAAATATTAGGAGTAGTTTGGCTTGAAAGCCTAAACTAAATTTTAATTTTGAACAATAGACGATCAGGCAGGTTTTATTGCAGAAAAGGAATAGGCGATGTTCATTCTGCAATAACTGTTCTTACCTGCCTGATCACCAACCAGCGGTCAAATTTTGCTGAGTTGAATCCCAAAATCACTTGTGTGTGCTGGAAATGAATAGACTTCTGCGCACCTGTCAATAAACAAGGGCAAAAATGAAGGAAGACAAAGATGGTGGTACCCTGTGAAGGAACTGGGACAGGTGAGTATCACAAATTTAGTTGCACTTTTAGGTATAGAAAATGTACATGTGGATTTGTAAGACCGAGGAAAAATAGGAAAGAGTAGCTAAAAGTCTGCCCAAGTCTAGAAAATAACAGCTCTGGCTGATGCTAATACCTAACAGATCTTTTTCTTTGCATGTTAGAAAATCTCAGTGGGGTGGTATTGATTAGTATCACAAATTCTAAATGCAAACTGTATTACAGAGCAGAAAGTGTTTCAGAGTGCCAGGCCTTGAACATTAGGCTTGCATGGAAAATATCTGGTAGACAGATTGGATATATGGTTTGAGTGTTGGACACGACTACATCTAAGTCATTCTTAGATTTAATTTTCTCTAGTTTGTCCACTTT
>NW_027320094.1:0-3239 GCF_032062135.1 Pyxicephalus adspersus
TATTTAGAAGGACACAAGGACCTCTACAAGGACGTCATGATGGAGGACCACCAGACCCTCACATCACCGGGTAAGAGCGAATATTCCTTTGTGGAAGGTTTTGGGTTTAGATATCAGTGGAATTAGATGACAGACGATTGTCTCTCCCGATCCCACATATTACCCTTTATTGAAGCCAAATCTGTGGACATGAGACGTCTGAGATTCTTAGATAATAATTCTACATTCTAGAAGCAGAAATATTTCAGATGAATCTGTGAGTATGAAGTCATGGCAGCAGCTAATGTGCACCAGCTAACGTTTGCTTGCAGCCAGTGAGGTCCCCAGCCAGGAATGCAGACTTCCAAGTAATCATCTTCTGCCCTCGTCTTTTCTGTCTTCCAGATAAACGTCTGTACAGGACACCAGTTGGATTGTGTGATGAAATTACACAAATCCCACCACATATATGGTTGGCTGAGGAATCCAGGACCAGACACACAAGAAATCAGAAGATTGTGGAAGATGTATCTTTGTCTGTGACACAATCTACATCGATGGACTGCAGTAGTCATCCATCTAGCAGTCATGTCATGTATACCTCTTCCTGCATGATGAAATACAGCGGGGTTTGTGAAGAGGAGGACCTGTCTGACATTTACACTTCTGGATCACCAGAAAACGGACTTTGCATTAAGAAGGAACCCATCTCATGTGAAGAAGTAAATCTGATAGACAATGATTGCTCCATTTCTGCAGATCTTCCCCAGTACCCGGGCCATAGAAGGCACGGTGATGGTCACCTCCCAGACATGTATAACCAGGCAAGATATTCCTCCATGTATATCGGTGCTTTGGTCCCATGCGAGACTCCTGAAGATTACTTATCGACTTGTAAGGAGGAGCCTCTGTCCGGGGAGGAAGATCCCTTTACAGATGTTTATAGAGTGTTGGATTGCACACAAGGACAACAATACGATGAATGTGGAAAACAGTTTTATTTCAGCACCAAATCGGTAAAAACAGAACAACTCCAGATCAAACCGTTTTCTCCATCTCTCTTTCAGCGAACGACAAACAAGGACACATCTTATGTCTGTGCCTATTGTGGGAAATGCTTTTCTTACTACACACATCTTATGACCCATCAGAGGATTCATACCGGAGAGCGACCCTACGCTTGTTTTCATTGTGGGAAGCGCTTTGCACACAACTCCACCTTGGTTACACATCAGAGGATTCATACTGGAGAGCGTCCGTATGTTTGCTTCCATTGTGGCAAATGTTTCACCAAAAAATCCAACCTGACCACTCACAACCGAATTCACACAGGGGAACGCCCCTATTCCTGTACCAAATGCGGCAAACGTTTCGGCAGCAAAAGCCACTTCAACCGCCACGTCAAAATTCACAAGAGAGACTCGGGCTGCTTTTAGATTATTCCCACACTTCCATTGGTGTCACCTATTGTGATATGCTGTGCGAACTTATCCTGGTGACACACCATTGGTCCATTTCTGGGTAGTCAGGACAGTCACTGATGTATGAACCAACAGAAGGGTAATGGTGGTCAAACATATGGTAGGCTCCATATTTAGGAGTGTCTAGGATTATTGTAAGAACTTGCATTTCTCCAATCAGATCTGCCAGTATGTGGCCACAATGAAGAAAACCTGTAAAATGCCGAGGTGGTCGTCCTTGATGACACTGGCTGACCTGTTTTCATCTGACAATGTGCAGAAATATATAATATCACATAATACATCATCACACCTTGTCTCACCTCCGATTTACTTCAAAATTAAAGGCAAATAAATGCCACAATGCTTCTTGTTCTGGGTGGAGCAGGAAGGCTTTAGAATTGCGTCCTCATTGAGCGCTCATCAGACAGGAAGTGAGTGAGAATCTTCTCCCTGGGGACACAGACAGCAACCTCACAAGAGTTGAGTCCTACAAGCTCCATGTTTGGGCTGGAATTACATCTTATAGGGTCACAAACAACCCCTTTTTCGTCAGTGAAAGGAAGCCGATGTATTCCAGCAGCTTGATCTCTGTTGAAGGCTAAGTCTCAGTTATGACCATGAGTGTAATTCTTTGTGAGGCATTAGAAAAGAGAACGTGGATACAGCTATGTCATTGAGCATTTCCAGCAACAATAAATCATGCAGAGCTTGTAAAAGACGTTTTCTGTATTTTGCTAGGATAAAAGTGAAACTTTGTTTGTTCCTTCAAGTCAGATAACATCTGAAGTTTTTTGTTAATCTCTGCCCTGGTGAAAATCCTTCAGAGTATAAATGTACGAGTTAGGGTGGTCATAAAAACAAATACGTTGGGAACATTCTATTCCAATACATGAAGAAAAACCATCAAATCCATGTTATTCCTTTACAGAAAGTGAATATCAGGCTGTTCAGTTTAATAGCAGTGTCTGCATTCACCCATTCACTGTAAAAACTGAGGAATGTTTCCAGATATACCCTTTCAATCACTGAACTAACATTTAGTTGTCTAACCTCTGGGTCTGCTGCACATTTGTATTGTATGAAGTCCACCAACGTCTGTCACCTGTGCACAGGTATTCCAACCCCCGAGATGATTGGATGACACAATTCACCCCACAAGTTTTCTATTGGATGAAGGTCCGAGGGTTGGGCCAGCACTTTATAACATCAACCTTGCTGGTCTGGAACCAAGATGTTGCTCATTTACTGGAGTGTTTGGGGTCGTTGTCACCCATTTCAAGGGCATAAAGTAACAAAACCTCACCTCTTCAAGCATTTTGATTTTTTCAAATGATCCATGATGAGACAAAATGTTGCATTATTTATCTGTCAATGTGTTCGAACTGTAACCTCTTCAGCATCTTTTTTTTCACCATTGGGACTTTGTGGGGGCTTCAGATCCATTCAGAATTTCAAAGAAAAATGCACTCCAGCCAGCATGTACAATTACTGCTCTCTCTCCTTTACAGAAAGGCTGCAATTCACACAGAATAAATGATTCACTAACTACACACTGCTATTATTTTAAACAGCCTAATATTCACTTTCTGTAAAGTAAGAAGACAAATGTGATAATGTTTTGTAATAGAATGTATATGTGAAAGCTATTAGAAGGATTTTCAGCTTTATACACTATACTATATCATATACAGACGGGGCTCACACCCCACGCTACGGGATATACAATTGTACACGGACGGGGCTCACACCCCACGCTACGGGATATACAATTGTACACAGACGGGGCTCACACCCCAC
>NW_027320095.1:0-3237 GCF_032062135.1 Pyxicephalus adspersus
ATGAAGAGTAAGGTAAATTCTTTATCATAACAGTGGCTTCCACTTTCAAAGAGAAATCAGGGAGGCCACATTCTTGAACCTTGGTTGGGTATGCTATTGGTATTAAGTTTTCATAAACAAGTGTCACTGTCAATAATGCATACATGTGTAAACTATGAGGGTGGGGTGATCTCTGAGGAGTTTCAGTGTTTTATATGTGATTTATCATGTTCTTTTGGCATGGTCAGACATTTTTTCTAAATGTTGACTCATCTGACTTAAATGTGCTTTAAATTTTACATACCTGCTATATAGTAAAGCTTTATAACGAACCCTGGTATTCTTGTTGACCTTCTGTTGCCTAAACCCAGTAATTTGATTGTATGTCAACTGTCACCATTGGAGCAAATACAGTATTTGTGGGAATCAGAAGCATCATAAAGTGATATCCACAGCTTAGCAATGGTCAAGATCAGCAAAGGTCAGATGGTCCTAAAAATGTATCTAAAATGTGATGAGGAGTTGGAATTCCAGATAGTTTGTTTATAGTCTTCTGTGTTCCCATTGGAAAAAACGATCTCTCCGAGAAGGGGGCATTTTCCAAATATTTCTTCTGTTTTATTGGCATGGTCAGACATTTTTCTGAATTTCCATAAAGTGACCTACGTAACTTGAATGTATTTGACATTCAACCTAATTCTATATACTAAAGCTTGGTTATGAATCCTGTTGACCTTCTGTTGCCTAAACCCAGTCAACTATTAGCACTGGGGCAAACATAATGGCTAAGATGTAAAAGAATCAAAGTGAAATCCATGGCTTGGTGAAAAAGGTCAGATGGTCTATAAAATATATCTGAAGTGAGTTAGAATTCCTGACAGTTCTCCAAGAATGGAAAAGATAGACTATCATAGGTAAACCAGAAAATCTGGATCAGGTCCAAGTTTTAAAACATTTACCAACAAATAGCAATTTATTTTTTGGAATATATCAATGAATGGATATTCTAGATTTGCTGGATCGGCCATGTTCACCTGTGATAGTGTATCTTCTCTAGTGTTGGTGTTCGAATTCGGGTTGTCCTTATATTCGACCCAGTGACAGCTACTGCAGCTTTAGGGAGAGATAAGGGAGTGTATAGCTCTGCACTTTAATAAGTGTTATTGAAGGAGACACTGATTGCGTATGACAGCAGTGTACCTCTTGGTTTTCCTGGAAGAAAAAGCTCCCAACATTTAAAATCATAGAAAATGCAAACTTACTATTGTGTACATGTTTATGTGTGCTATAGTGGTAGTTATGGACCTTCAATTAATCTACCAAATTATTTTTTGGCCACCAATGCATATCTTTAAGGGTCTTGTATTGCACTATACTCAGGTGGGTAAACCAAGAAGGAGCAAAGAAAGTTAAATTTAAAAATTGCTAAAGATGCTAATATATGAAAAAAATGTTTGCCATCTTCTAGTTTGTATCATGTAACCATTCACACTAATCCTCTCCCCCTCAATTCACCACTGGCAAATAAAAAGCCCCTTTAGTGATCATACTGCGATTATGTTTTTCTCCAATCCTAAGAGTTCTCTATTCTTTTGTTTTCAGGAGTCTATATTCTATTTTTAATAGGATTTGATCTTTTTTATTTGATCTATTATTGCCTGTGTGATGTGGACACTTAGCATTGGCGGTCTTAGAATCAAGAGGAAGAGTCTGTAGCCATAATGTTAGCACAGAGCGTTAATATTTGCATGGAGATGAGCTTTAAAGGAGCTTAGAAAATTAAACACCAAAAATTAGCCAAAACTGTTGTGATCTCCTTTACCTTTACCTACAGGTATGTAGAGTGAGGTCCTCCTGTCTTGGAAGACATTTTATTGGATTATTGCACTTAAATTGTGGGTGCATAAAAAAGTGGAACACATTCTATAATTTGATCAGTCTTTAATTTAATAACATCCAAACTATGGGCTCTATTTAGAAAGCAGGAAATCAGACATTACCTAAAACATTCACTAGTGGAAAATCAATTACTGCCATTGAAACAGCTGGAATATTCCCCAATAGGGAATGTTTGAGATGAAGCCTGATTCCCTGCTTCATAAATAGAGCTCTATGTGTTTCAAACCAGACATAGTTGTTTTGTTACATTTGCACACCATTGCTATCTTAAAATATCGTTACCTAAAAATGCTACCATATTTAGGAAGGCATACATCTTTCCCCCTCCAAATCTTCCAATATTCTTCCAATAATAATTTATAATATTGTTTGTGTTAGCTAAAGCTTTAAAAGAGTTAAACCATAAAACACAAAACGTTCTTTTAATACTGAAATCAAAGAGAGCCAATAAAAATTATTCAATAAGATTATAAGAAGAAGAGATCACTAGCAAGTGAGACTTTATCGGAGATCACATACGTTCATTTATTTAATTACATTTCTAATTACTTCTGCACATGCAGTATCTTGGGGCTAATTAAGCACTTGTCAATGCCAAAGTAATCTGTTTCTTGCTGAGAGTTCTGTGACCCTGTCCAAATGTCTAGCAATGAATCTCATTCAGAACTAATTAACCAAAAAGATACAGAAAGTTAGCTGGCTGAACCTTGATATATAAAACTTTTTTCAATAATTTATCAAGTGGTGGAAGTAAAATGTGCAAATTATCTATTTACTGACTGCTACAAATCATTGTGCTGCATCTTTTGAAATAGTATTGGCAAGTTTGTTTATACCTTTTATGAATATGATGAGGAAAAGAAAACACATATATGTATGTGAAAGAAATACCGTAAAACAGTAAATGGAATGTGTACATCTAAGAAAAGATTGATTGTATTAGAGATAAAGATCTTACATCTGTTCATTAGATAATTCATCTATTCCTAGTTTTTCAAAGCAGGCCTTCTATCAGTTGAAGCTACTCCTATTTTTGTATTTTAAATTGCTAATACTAAAAGTGGACTTAAACTCTAATTTGCTATAGAAGCCATGCTTCTACCAAGTTGACTACCTTCACAGAAAGACACAATGACCCTGATTCATCAAGCAGAATCGGATTATCGGTCGCGCATTCGTATTTGCGATCCGGAATCGTACGCGATCGCGCTATTCAGCAACTGAAAAAGATCGCGGCCGGAGCCACGCATATTCGGCAGCTTTACACTGGCGAGCGTGTATTAAAAGTCACTGTTCCCCTAAAAAATCATTCTTTCTAATGGCACACACATTACCCATAGCCCTAAAAAAAAATGTTTG
>NW_027320096.1:0-3237 GCF_032062135.1 Pyxicephalus adspersus
CAGATTCGGCAGCTCATCAAAGATGAACATTTCATCAGGACAATGTCAGAAGTCAAAACAAATGCTTGGTTATCATTCAAAGCCATTGTCAAGGACTTTCTTGGAAACACATGAGCAAATAATTACACAGAAATTGTCCAGAAACTCCTAGAGAGCTACAAAATGGTTGGTTGCAATATGAGCATCAAGGTGCATTTTCTGCATAGCCATCTTTCTAACTTCCCGGAAAACGATTGAGCGATTCCACCAAGATTTGAAGGTCATGGAAGGACGGTATTAGGGTAGATAGTATGTACATATGATGGCTGAATATTGTTGGAGCATCCAACCGGATTGTCCTAACATTGAACACTCCAGGAAAATTTGCATGATTTTTGACAAAAATGGAGAGTACCCAGTATCGTAAAAACTGGATGTGATAGCAAAAAACTGGGGTAATTTCTGGATTCACCACCCAAAAATTAGTAAAAAACAAGTGTAAGATCTAATTCAACAAAAAATGCCTTCCCCGGTGTAATTACTCCAGTATTTACTGCAGGAAGAGAGTTACAGGGGTAATGCAAAAGACCAACTAGATGAATAATATCTAAACAGGCAGGGGCAGTTGAAGTAAACCATCAATGTAATTAAAGATCCTTAAATAGATAGGTCATGTATTATTTTGACCACATATATGAAGAAGTCAGCACGGAATGGCTATTGTATGTCAATTAAAATGCTAGTTTCAGAATTAAACCTATATGAATAATATATATAGGTGCATTCCCAGTAATCTTTTAAAGTTTGTGGGCTAAGAACTCACTGCTGCTTGATCTCATAAAAACTAATTAAGTGCAGCAGAGCTTCCTCTTATCCATTACTTTTATATATACATAAATAACAAGACAACAAGCAGATATGAGTGATGAAGGCAACATGAAAATTTATATCCAACATTGTATAACCTAATGGGTCAATCCCACACCCTACATTCCCATAGGACCAAGAACCAATAAGTTCAAAGCACCATTATGTACCTAGCTTTCCCCAAGAAGAAAAGTGTGAAATTTATGATTTTTAAAAGTTAAGTATACAATTGTGTATTTTCCATGTTAGTATACTAATAGGAAATAACTTGCATACGTAGGTGCATGCTTAAACTGAAAATACTAATTTACACAGAGAGGGTCTGGCTAAAACCTTCTTCCCGAAAACAGCTGTGATTGGGACGACCAGGTTAATGCAGTGAAGAGTCATAAATGTATACACCAAACAGCCACATAGCAGATGTACTTCTAGTGGAGTGAGCTGTGTTCCCTACCAGCATTTTCAAGCTCTTAAATCCTAAAACATAAGCCACAGAGATGATTCAGACAATCCAGGAAACATTCTGCTTTAGTTTGTCCTACCCTTGCTGGCACCTGAGGGAATCATAAAGAGATTATTTTAAGTCTAAATTGTCAATGAGGCCTCCAGCCTTTGTCTACCAAGCCATCAGGCATAACTTCACTGGTTCAGGGTAGGTAAGAGCCAAAGGGCATCTTGAATACTTAGCTGTCTCCTGGGTTGGTAAAAAAGGAACCTGGGGCAATTGGGGATTATTGATAGGATTAGGGTTTGCTCCTTCCAGAGATGTTTCAGAAATTTGGAGGAATTGACAAAAGCACATAGGCTGACTAGAACTCCCAATCCATGAACTGTTTTAAACTATGGTAATAAAGATTGATTATCATATTGTTGACTTGTGGCCAGTCGATCGATCAGTATGTCAATTGTTAGTTTGTAATTATGACAGAAAATTGCATAGTGTATACTTAGCATAAGAAATATACTGCTGTGATGGAGAATTATTTGAAAAAATTACAAATTCTATGGACTAACTATAGTGATAGTGTTCTCAAATAATCCTTGTACAAGCACTTCCTGTTATATGATAAACTGTGCTATGTTCCTGTTTCCCAAGTGCATTCTTGTTTTCACCCTGGAGTTTATGGTAGAGTTCTCATTTGACTTTCAAGTTTTGGCATCTGAGTTTGATGACTTTTCAAGCTAATTGCAAAGCCCCCATTATAACCCAGATTGGTAGGGATGTCTGAGGGACCCATGAAAACATGTCCCACAACTTTCTAAAAAATTACATTTTGTCAAAAATGGATGTTAAAATTTAGGTTGGAATAGCCACCCATACTTTTTTGCCATCTATTTCTGGCTGTCATTTTTTGTGTCAATCTAACATGTTTATGTCTTATGTCTTCAACCAATGAACACAGTTTTGTCATCTAAATTGCTAAAGGTGTGGAGGTCACAGGGACCTATAGGAGCATTTCCCAAGTAAAAAAAAACATATGGGACAAAACACATGTAAATGGTAATCAAGGGGTTGTTTAGGATCCGATTGCCCCTCATGAGAATCCTGGTACTTCCACATACCTTGAGATCTTCCTGGATAGAAAATTGTCAGCAACTGTGTGAGCCCCCATCTTAGCAATAAAATCTCATTCAGAACCATGATTGTCAAAGAAAGAAGGGGCATAATTTGTGTAGCCCATTTTCTTTGGGCAAAACCAGACCTCTCAGCCTTATCGCTACAATGTCCCCAAGTGTTGTGGGGGTCCACAAAAGAGGATCCCTTTGGAATCTGCTAACACTCTGTATTGAGGGGGCCCCGAGATATCTGCCCTCTTACTCTTACCCTTACCTTGTTTTGTAACTATAGGTACCTTTGCAGGGTCCAGTAATGCGCAAAGATGAGATCCCACAACTATATATCATACAGCAACAGATTTATAAAAGTGAAGGGTATTTTATGTCTTTTTTTCTTTTGCACCATATAATTGCATCAATTTAAGAAAAATAAACATTGCAAATTTACTGCACCTAAATAACTTCACATTATATCACTCACATTCACTGCATCCCCTATGCCCAAATTAATGAAAAATTATAAAAAATGTTAGGTATACACCAGTTATGGGTAATATGACTAGTTAAAACTGTCCTGCTGCTGGTTAGTTTTATACTAATGTATCTCCTGCAGTCTCCTAATTCTTCTAGCCAAATTTTCGCTATGCTCAATAGAATTGTTCTACTGCTGGACAATTGTACACAATTATATTATCTTTGGAATTCTGATTCCTATTGTAATGCACTTGTTTGTCTCTAGCACATTTTTGCTCTGTATCAAAATGAAATCTCCTTAAATTATCTCCTTTCAATGGATATTGTACTTATAGTAAATTATAGTAAATGAAATTAAAC
>NW_027320097.1:0-3236 GCF_032062135.1 Pyxicephalus adspersus
TTGCACATGTTTTGTTACAGAGCCAGAAACTAACCATCTGGTCCTGGGATCTTTTTTTTGCAAATTTTATTTCTTTCCCCACTGCTTCTGCAAATAATTAGTTTTGATATCGTTGAATATTCCTTCAGTTTTGTTCTTCCTCTAAAAAAATACTTTTTGTACAGCCCAGTTGTTCCATCCCATATCATTACAAATAAAGTAATATTAAATTTTAGCAAATATCTCAAAGCAGGCAGACCTGAGGGGTCTCTTAGCAAAAAAATGAAAATGAGGAACTTTTATTCTTGCCTTGCATCAATAAGATCATGATAAAATATAATTTAAAATAAAATATCCCACATTTTGGGACACTTAAGTCTTTTTAGTTGCGGATTTGATCTGTCTATAAACTAGGGCTTAAACTCTGTTAGAATCCCCTCCAAAGGTAACCGAACCTTCCAAACAGGGAAACGTAGTTTGCTTATTATTTCAAAACTTTCTCTGAAAACTTCGCAAAATTTCACAAATTTTCTCAACATCTGTACATCTCAATATATAATGTTATGCCTAAAATGTTGTAATATCTAGAGTAGTCATTCTAAACCAGGAAATGCCAGTACTTTAACAGGTTCACAATGGTTCTTCAACCTGTTCAACCTGAATTATTTCCCATTTTATTATAATTAATATTATTTTACAGGATTTATATAGCGCCAACATTTTACGCAGCGGTGTACAATAAATAAGGGTTGCAGGTGACAGACGAATATAGACAGTGACACAGGAGGAGAGGGCCCTGCCCCGCAGAGCTTACAATCTAGGAGGTGGTGGAAGTAACACACAATAAGAGTTGCTCAAGCTGTCTTTGAAATATTTCCCATTTGATGATGCATGTATAACAATGAAGCCAGCACCATGACATTAATCATGCTCTTAGTAGTTTATAATGGTTATATTCTAGCTAACACTCTAAAAGGTAAACATTCGACCCACTGGCCAGGAACGCCAAATAGCTTCCAAATAATTGGTTTTAGCAGGGGGTTCCTTGAGACCCCTTAAATTAGACTGGGGAACAATTTTGAACACATTTTTAGACTTATTTACACTAAAATAGGTATGCTGATTCTGAAATGCAGTTAATTTTCTTCTATCACATCAGGTTTTTTTCTCTACCGCCTATATTAATGCCATTACCGTAGCGCAGATTTGTATAGGCTATTCATTTACACGCAAGACAGTGTGGTCAGAGGTTGTGCGCTGCTCTACGTAGTGAGTGAAAAAGGAAAATTTATTTTTCCACTTACACACGTATTTCCTTTCTTTCAGGGTATGTCTGGCTCTGCTGTTTCTTAACGAAAGTGCCTAAACATCCCTGAATCATTTTGTTATATCTGTGGCAGTTTCGGTGATCCAAACATTCTACATGAGCCACTTGTTGATAGAAAGAATATTATATTCCCGCCTCTGCACATAAAACTGGGTCTGATGAAGCAGTTTGTTAAAGCTTTGCCAACTGAAGGAGACTGTTTCAAGTACCTCATTTTGACCTTTCCTAGCCTGTCATTTGAAAAAATAAAGGCTGGTGTGTTTGATGGTTCACAGATAACGGCAGCTCAAAGATGAATATTTCATCAGGACAATGTCAGAAGTCGAAAAGAATGCTTGGTTATCATTCAAAGCCATTGTCAAGGACTTTCTTGGAAACACAAGAGCAAATAATTACACAGAAATTGTCCGGAAACTCTTGGAGAGCTACAAAATGCTTGGTTGCAATGAGCATCAAGGTGCATTTTCTGCATAGCCATCTTTCTAACTTCCCGGAAAACCTTGGTGCAGTCAGTGATGAGCCAGGTGAACGATTCCACCAAGATTTGAAGGTCATGGAAGGACGGTATCAGGGTAGATGGGATGTACTTAACATGGCTGACTATTGTTGGAGCATCCGGCAGAATTGTCCTAACACCTAACAGTTCAGGAAAAGCTATAAGCGTAAATGTTTACCTTTACCGTTTACCTAATTAGTTTTCAAATGTTTTATTGTAAAATAATGTCATAGAGTAACAATAAATTCCTTGTATGAACAAAAGAAATTTAAATAAACAGTACACTCAAGTTAATATTTCATTACATTTTCATTGGATGTAAAATTTGTATGTTTTTTGACAAAAATGGAGGGTACCCTCTATCGTAAAAAGTGGATGTGATAGCAAAAAACTGGGGTAATTTCTGGATTCACCACCCAAAAATTAGTAAAAAACAAGTGTAAGATCTAACTCAACAAAAATGCGTTCCCCAGTGTTATTTTTAGTAGGGGGTTACCTAAGACCTGAAAATTAGATTAATAGTTAAAATATTTCAGAAAGGCTGATTTAGATCTTAGCTATTGTTATCTGTGATATGTTTTTTTTTATCATAAGACTTCTTAGAAATGAATGTTGAAATGTGATATTTAAAGCATTGTCATTGTATCAACTTGCAGCATGCTTCCTGTGGGAAGTGTGTGTGCAAGATGTCTCCCATCATTCAGGAAGTCAGGCAACAGGACAAACTGTTTTTAATGTTTCATGTTTTTACAAAAGCTTCACACACTTTATAACAATGATTCTCAAAAAAAGTGCTTGACTTCTCAAATTTTGTTCCTCTAAAACCGTGTACGTATAGTTGTTTTTTTTTGCACAATTTAGGTAGTGAAGGCTAAATGATCAAGTATTTTGTTTATTACTTTTGTATGTATATCCCACTAAAGAGTTTTATTTTAATACATTTTTATTCAAACAAGGTGTGAGGGTAAAACAATGAGTTTAACAAAAACAAAGCAACTCCAGAGTGACAGACTGGAGAATCTTACGGTACAATTAATTTGACGCAATACAAGGTCTGAAGAGCAGTATTCAAACCATGGATTCCAGGTAAGTTCAAATGCATGGGGAAGTCTTTGAGAGTGCATGTGAGTTTGTTGTTTACCATTATCAGGTTGAAATTTGTCCAGAACAATTCTAGAGAGATGAAGGCTGATTTCCAGACCTTAGCCAGCACTAGCAGTAAGTACAGGTATTCCTCGAGTTAAGGACATCCCACATACAGACGACTCCTAGATACGAATGCGGCTTCCTTGCCTTTTGCTAAACACATCTGAGGTTGTGGGTGATCACTTCTGCAAGCTCTTGTAACTCATTAATGACCAAGACAAATTCTGCAGTTGTTTCTTTTTGCATATCAAAGCACAGCTTGCTCCAGAGGTTAATGAATGTCTAGGC
>NW_027320098.1:0-3235 GCF_032062135.1 Pyxicephalus adspersus
ATAACTAGTATCATAGATTTTTATCTCACATTTTATAAACCTCAGAACTGGATCTACTGGTTTTCGTTGAGTGCAGCTTTCTCGTGGTAATTCTGAATTAAAAACTGCTTCTCTTTTGTCCAGCTGTATTCCAATTTTCAGTATTATCAGTTTAAGGGGGTATTTATCAATTTGGTGATTTGTGACTTTATCAAAATATTCAATGGTGGTGTGTCAATCATTGTCATTTAAAAGGTTCAAGTGAATGTTTGGTGGTTTTTTAACCTCAAATTTACTGAATCTAAACCATTTTATATTGCAAGTTTCTTGAGTCTTGACTCCTAGTCAAAATTAGTTTCCTGGTGGTCATCAGTAGTTTATTATCCAGTACATTACAGGTGGTCCATGAGTTAGGGACATCTGACATACGGACGGCTTCCCTGATTGCGGCAGCTGTTTGTTTTTGCATATCAAAGCACAGCTTGCTCCCGAAGTTAATGAATGTCTAGGGTCCATGAAGTTGTTTTGCTTTGTTTTTGATTAACTCACAGTGAGGATTTTATACAGTAACTGACACCATGCTGCCTAATAATATGTTGAGACAAACATCTGTCCTAATTGCATTTATTAAAATATGTACCTGTTCCGACTTACATACAAATTTAACTTAAGAACAAATCTACAGTCCCTATCTTGCATGTAACCTGGGAACTACCTGTACATGAATATTGGAAACCAAGCCTGCAAATCACATACAATGTATTTCCTGATTATTATGTAAAACATCTGACGGGTTACACTATTCATTTCCTGTTGGAACAGGTGTCACAAGTGAAGTTTGCCTGGTACTTTGCAAACATACTGGATGGCATTGCTAAATTTTAAGTTTTCTCAGTGTCAGGTTTGTTCTATGCAAATGTATTTACAGCTATGCCCTGGAATGACTTTTGTCAAAAACTAATTTTATACAAACTTATATAAAAAATAGTGTTTATCCATTACATGGTACCCCAAATATTCATGCAGTAGCCAGATATATCAAAAGTGCGGAGCTGGTCTGTAAACTAGGAAACATTAATCCTTTCAGAACACAAACAAATTCTATATGCTGCTTCCATTTTTATAAGCATGTTGAGATGTTTAGGTTGTTTTTTCTCCTAATTTGTGTATTTGAGTACATTATATTATAGGTATTGTTATAAAAGTTGTGTCTTACATACAGTTTTGAGGTAGTTATGGACACAAAATAACATAACCATCATTCTCATTATATAACTATACTTTCTATTACAAACATAAAATGACATACAAAACATAAACATGCATAAAAAATAGGGGTTGGTTAAGAGAATAACAATAATAATAAAGCATTTTGTAGAAGAATGCAAGACCTATGAAAGCTACTGATGCTATAGTAAACACCATGGGGCATTTTATTGGAAGCCCCTGCTGTACAATACAACTCTTGCCATGGCTAATCTTTTCTCTGAAAAGGCTGAATTTTCAGGCTTTGTTGCCAAATAACATATATCTATATGGGGGCATGACCTGAAGCTGGCGTGTATGGATGTGTTAGCCTGAGGCTCTGTGGCAAACGTGGACACCGGCAGCGTTAGGAGTGGACGCGCGCACTCGAGTCCCGGACCGCGGTAATCCGCGATCGCGGGTCGCGCGTATTATCGCGCTTCCAGCGATCGCGGATTTCAATGATGAATCAGGGGCATTGTGTGCAGAAGACACTGGATGAAGAAGGAAGAAGACAGGGATTGCGGCGATGGACGATGCGGGACACTGGTAAACTATCTCATAGGTTTAGGAAGGTTAAAGGCATTACAAACAGTGATTTTGGACTCCTCTGTTAGTGGATACCTAGAGTACAACATGGGGAAAAGAAGAGGTTCCAAAAATAACAGGAAGTTGTCTGATTTCTTCTCAACAACAGAGGCCTGGATCAATCAAAATGATAACCAGAGGTCACCCACAATGAGAACTGAGACTTCTCAATCCTTACAGCAGCCACAGGAAGAATCACCTTCCAGCAACAACTGCAAAAAAAAAACAAGCCAGTCACCAGCTTCATCTACAGATATAAGTCCAGCAAAGTCCAAAGTCAAGATCTCATCCTCACAGCATATAGAGGTTTGCAACCTGCTCCTCCTCACCTACTGAAATCCACTTCTGATATGAATAACAAACCTGTACACCTCCCCCCAGCTTTTTTTTTCTTTACTATTGAATAACATTTATTTATAACTAAACTTAAATCTTAACAGTAAGTAGAGAGTGATAAACCAAAAGGAGGGAGCTATTTCATCTCAATACAGAGCATTGCCCACCATAAAATAAGATACAGTAACTTGTTAAGAAAGGAGAGGAAAGATAGGCTTTTTTAGGTAAAAACAAGGATATTTTAATTTCACAACATATGACAAAGAAGTACTTTACAGTTTACTCAACTAGACATAGTGCTTCTGAGCTAGTTGATTTGTATTTGACCACTGTTAATAAAATCAGACATTCCACTCTGCTAAGTAAAAAGCCTGAACTTTTTTATTGAAGCATCCCCAATATATCATTATATTTTGCTTTGATGACTACACTCCATGGGGAAAGGCAAATGGTTATATGTTAGGATTTCATGAAGGGGAAATCTTTTTAATTCAAATATTTCTATTGGAGGTTCAATAACAGAAACAATAAACAAAGAAGGTAGTACAACAGTATAAAAAATGGTAAGTCTGTGATGGAGCGGGTTCAGACTGCTATATACAGAGAAGGAAATATGATTATTATTAATAAATAGGGGTTGCAAATGACAAAAATTAATACAGATAGTGACACTGGAGAAGAGGACCCTGCCCTGAAGAGCTTACAATCTAGTAGGTGGGGGAATTTACACATAATACGAGAGGGATATGTAGTGGTGGGAAGTAGTGACAGTTTCAAAAGACAGAAGAAGATGGGTAGGCAAGTTTGAAAAAATTGGTTTTGAGTGTTCTTTTTAATAAACAGAAAGTAGAAGCAAGCCGAATAGGACGAGTAAGGCCATTCCAGAGAGTTGGGGCAGCTCTAGAGAAGTCTTGTATCCGTGCGTGTGATGAGGTTATTAGTGAGGAAGTCATTAGTAGGTCATTGGAGGAGCGGAGAGCGGCTGGGGAGTATTTTTTACCAGGTCAGACAGGTAAGTGGGACAAGAACTGTGGAGAGATTTGAAGGCAAAGCACAGGAGCTTGAATTTGATTCTCAGGTGAAATGG
>NW_027320099.1:0-3234 GCF_032062135.1 Pyxicephalus adspersus
GGGTCAGCGAGAGCAGTAGCAGTGTGTGGCCTCTGGTCAGCTATCGCCAGGGAGACTGCATTGGTAAGTGTCATGGAGAGCTGGGTGTAGTGTATCGTCAATGCCCCCCAGGAGTGTACAATTTTACTGAATGGAATACTGACAGGCGGCAGCAGCAACAGCAGGAGGAGGAGGCGGTGGGCCCTGAGACGGAGCGAGAACCGCATTGGTAACTGGCATCTAGAGCTGGGTGTAGTGCATCGTCAATGCCACCTTGAATTGTACAAATTTAGTGAATGGAGTACTGACAGGCGGCAGGAGGATGCAGTGGGCCCTGGGTTAATGCCACCCAGAAGTGTGTAATAAAAATATCTGAAATTTGTGATGAAACGTAGAAGGGCCAGACCAAGATGTTTTGTGCGCCAGCACTGTTGCTGTGGTCTGTGGTGCTGGAAGCGGTAGGAAGGCAGACGATATTGCTAGTTTGCATCATGAAGTGGATGACATGAATGCCAACCCTCAATCTTACAATACTTAGCTGAAAAATTAGGCAAAGGCAATGGTACCTATCAGTGTGGCAGTACTGGGGGTTTTCATCTGCAGTTGTTGGCCTCCTGGAAGCAACAGAAATTTAAAGTATATTGCTAGCTGGCACAATAGTAAGCATGACATTGGCGATGAATGCCACCCCTGGCTGTTGCATTACCTAGCCGAAAAATTCAACAGAGGCAGGCTCAGCTGACAGGGTGTTGGTGATAGCCAGCCACAGACTCAGCACAGGCTGCATTCGAGTCCCCTGAGACCCAGTCCACAATACTCTCCACATGACATGGCTGTATGATTGTATGCCGCCCTCCCCGGAATCCCGCGAAGTATGCCCCCTGCCAGATGTGGAAGGTCGCCCAACGCCACGCTTTCCCCTGTGTCTACCGCTCATCTTTTACTCTTTCGGGCAAAAATGCACCTGTACTAAACGGTTTCTTTGGTGAAGAGGAACAGTGGTAAATAGCAAGAGGCATCAAACACTGGAATATATGTATTTTTTATAGTAGGACAGAAATTTTTCTGTACCAAACGGTCTTCCTTGGTAAATAGCAAGTGGTTATCAAAGACTGAAATATCTGTATTTTTTTTATAGTAGGACAGAAATCTTTCTGCACCAAACGGGCTTCTTTGGTAAATAGCAAGAGGTATCAAATCCTGAAGAATCTGTTTTTTTTTTATAGTAGGACAGAAATTTTTTGGTACCAAACGGGCTTCTTTGGTAAATTGGATTAGGTAGCATCAAAAACCGAAATATCTGTATAAATACAGCTATACAGAAGGCTCCTAAACTGTCGCCGTCACAATCCACATCTCTCCCTGCTTCTATCCTTCACACAGAACACAAGATGGAGTGACTAACCCCTCCCTCCTTCCCTGTATATATGCCTGTGCTCAGATCTCTCCTGATTGGCTGCTAGGTCTTGCTGTGCATCCTGGGAGCAAATGATTCATTTTGATTTGTTCCCAGCTGCGATTCCCGCTGGAATAGTGGCGTTACCGCTCCCTGCTTTTCCCTTTGTTCGTTCGGCGAGAACACGACCTCATGGCGAATCACAAGGCTGTTCTTGCTTACAAGAATAGAGGGGGAATATTTCAAAAGGGGCACCTTTTTTGATGACCACTTCCTAAGAGGGGACTTTTAAAATTTTGGAGATATTTCCTCTTTCTGCAGTGTTTAAAGGGCAGGGAGGAAGAGAAGGGAAATCTCCTGAAGGAGGTGCAGAATTTAAAAATGAAATCCAGCACCTCTGCTGCCTGACAACTTGCAGGAGAAAAACAAAAACTGGCAGGTGACTCCTAGCTGGGGTGAATGATAGGATGAAAGAATGTACCCTACAACATGTAGCAATTTTTTTATTTAAAGTGCAATACCCTTTTGAAAAAAAAAATGGTGCAGCACCGCCTCCTTCATTCTTGATCGCTTAGGCAAGAATGACAAGAATGAATGTGAGCGCAGAGCCTCTCGCAATACCTACGTCACGCATCCTGGGAGGCTCTTGGAGCCCTTTCATAAATAGGGAAAAAAAATTGCCAATCTCAGGCATGCACAGTGAGATCGGCAAGTTCCTTCCCCATCTATGTTTCTCGATTTCGTGTCTGCACAATGCGAGATCCAGTGACGTAGGAAGCAGAACACGAAAGAAGAGAGGTGAATATGGTGGCGCCTGGCACTCCCTCTGCCCCAGGCCATAGACAGATACCAGGATGACGCAGGACCCAATGGAACAAACCTCCCTTTGGACAGACTGATCTGCTGGATTGAAGATAAGTATGATTTTATTGTTTTGGGTTAGTTTTGATTCGTTCCCAGCAGCAATTCCCACTGGAAATAGGCGCTGTTACCGCCTCCCTGCTTTTTCCTTTGTTCGTTCGGCGAGAACACGACCTCCTATCGAATCACAAGGCCCTTCTCGCTTACATGTTTAGTAAGCGGGAAAGACCCAATTTGCTGCGAGATCGAAATTACAAATCTCGCTCGCTCATCCCTACTTTATTTAGATCCCTAATTCAACCTCATTTAGATTACTGGAGTCCTGGAGTCTTCCCTTACGAAATGAAATTGGTAAGCTAAAATATGTATCAAGATGGGCAGCTGAAATGGTAAAAAGTTTGATAAAATGTCTTTGGAAGCAATCAAGAGGGGAAGGGATAAATTATTGAAACTTGTAAATGCATTAGGGAGCTAAGATCAAGAACATGGTGACATGACCTCACAATAGCACCAATAACCTTAATAGCAACAATAACCTTAAAAAGATTTAATTAATCAAAAGAGCGGTTGATGATTGGAAAAGACTTCCAGCAGAGATTCCTTTGTGTTGTCTCTTCCTTTTCTAGCCTTTTCTACAGTGCAGGAAATTACAGAGCCCAATGCAAGGTCAGAATCCAGAACCTGTTCCATTAAAAATGTTTTCAATATTATTTAATAAATATAAATCTGCACTCATTTGTGTTTTTTTGTGTGTTCATTTTAGCATGAAAGAATGTACCCTACAACATGTAGCAGTTTTATTACTTAAAGCGTACCTATACTCATATTTTTCACTTCCCAAAAAAGGGTGGACAAAAATCTGTTTTTTTGTGTTTTTAAAATGCAACACCCTTTTGAAAAAAAAAAGGGTGCAGCACCGCCTCCTTAATTCTTGATTGCTTAGGCAATAATGACATGAATGAATGGGAGCCCAGAGCCTCTCGCAATACCTACATCAC
>NW_027320100.1:0-3234 GCF_032062135.1 Pyxicephalus adspersus
GACGCTGTCTTTAGGAACTAAGACAGCAGTGCAAGTGTTCAAGTATCATGGCAATATCTGAGCCTACCCTTAAACACCTGTCTTACATAAAATGACAATTTCTAATCATTCCTTAACAATACGTTTTGAAAATTGACAAACTTTTTTTTTTTTTTTTTTTTTTTTAGAAATACATTCCCACAGTTCCCACAGGTCCCCCCAGAACATCCACAGAATTTTGGTAACTATATTATGTTCAGGGGTTTGCAAATAACGTACAAAAATAGAAATCACAAAATGACCTAATTTGTAGTTATAATTAGGGTGTTTAAAATTTGTATGCCAACCTCCACTGACCAGTGAAGAAGACCACATACATTCCACTTCTATACTCATGCCAGAACTGAACTGGACAAATTCTGACATTGCTGGAACATTGCATTAATGAACTGGTTAGGATTCCAAAGACCAGTTGTGAGTTGATTAACAAGGGGAACCACAGTTTTAGCCCAATGGATAGCAACCATAAACCAATCATTTAACAAGATGCCCACTGGCGAAAAATTATGGTTACTGTATCATTCATTTTCAGTGAGGCAAGATTTCATCTCATAGCACAATTAATACTGCACAATGCTTAAATCAAACCTTGGTAGAAAATGATGTATGTGAATCATGTCAAATATTACTTTGCATTTACTATTTTTTTTAATGGCTAATTTTCTCTGGTAAATTTTTGATTAATAAGTCTTTTGTAGCTATCAGGAGATAAAGGGCAATTACAGTATATTTTATCTACAGCTCCCACTGCCCATTTGGTCTGTTTTCTTCTACATCACAACACCGGTTCAAGATTTGCCTCTCTCTGCAATCACCAAAACAATCAGCACACATTTTAATCCACTTTGAAGACTCTAGCCATTGGCCCCCTCCATTACTCCTGTACCTGAGATGCTTTAATCAAGTCTTTAATATGGGTACAGATACATTTGAAAAAAAGATCTAAACTCATTTTGAGCTTATAATTTCTACTTTATAATACGAGGCAATGATTTATCAAAGCTCTCCAAGACTAGGGAAGATAGACTTTCATAGGAGAACCTTTTTTATTGCATTCTCCTCATCAATATATGTTTTAAACATGTATTTGAAGTTAACAAACGATATTCGTCTGCATAAACGGGAGTTTCGTTGTTCCAACCTGGCCAATCAAGAATCAGAACATTCCAAACCCAAATGAAGACTGGGAGAAGGTGTAAGCACTAGCAAAAGAGTGTGGAGAGGTGAGTTTAGTAAACTAATTGTGGACAGGCAGGTAAGTTTATTTAACTGCAGAAGAGTCATTGATGATCCCTTCTGTAATAAAGAATCTGGCTACTTTGAACATTTTTAACTTTAATTCGACTTTAATGACATCACAAAAAAATACCTATGTACTGCTAGGTTTTGTGGTGTGCTGAAATTACACATAAATTTTGATACATTGGCCTGATTTAATAAAGTTCTCCAAGGCTGGAGAACTAGCAAGTCATTTGCTATTTGCTAGCAAATGTTTTGAATCCTGGATCAGATCCATTCCAGGTTTGCTGGATCACCCAGCTTCACTGATGAAAACCTATCCTCTCCAACCTTTGAGAGCTTTATAAAATCAGGCCCATTGTAGTACATTGGCAGCCCATTTGAATGAATGAATGGCCTTAAGACATGTTATTATACAACATCATAGGGCCTTGTTTATCAAAGCTCTCCAAGAATTGAGAAGATAGACTATCATAGGAAAACCTGGATGATCCAGCAAACTTTGAATGGATTCAGGACCAAAAAATTTGCCAACTTATAGCTACTGATTTTTCGGAAATTAATTTTAGGTTTGCTGGATCACCCAGGCTCTCCCATAATAGTCTATCTTCTCAAATTTGGGAGAGCTTTGATAAATCAGACCAATGTGCGTTAATACATGTGCAACAACACACTGGATATGAGTAATTAGTCTGCTACAGTTTGGGGCCTCAGATTATTTATTAAAATTGTCCTAAATTTCAGCTGATTTGTTTATATTTTTAGGCTCCATCTTGCTTATCCGTGCACTAGAACCTGTTACATCTGAGATGTGGAGAAAAGTGAAGGTGCGCGTTTTATATTTACCACCACTTTGGCAAACAGTCTCAAAACAGTTTATTTCAACATTATAGTGTTATACATCATATTTAGCTTCCTATCTATAATAACCTTTCAAGGAAAAAAATCTGTAAATATAGATAGATTCTGTATTACTTCTTATTTGCCAACTGCATTGAACATCAGTAAGGGAAATACTTCCAATAAAACTCCAAATAAAAAAACATGCTATATAGAAGCTCTGAAAACTCACAACTTTTTGAATAGATATGGCTGTCATATAGAACTAGGCTAATCAGTGACTTGGGATTTAAGAGAAATGAGCCATAAGAAAATAAACGTATAACAAGAAAAACAATAGGGAGGAAAGAGACAGAGAAGAAATATAACAAGGGATTGTTTTAAAAAAATATAAGAAATGGGAAGTCATGGGAAATAAAATAATAACAAAAGGAGTAGGAGAATCACAAATGAATACGCAAGCAAAAGAACATCGGTAAAAAAATACATGCAGTGAACAGGATCTGATACGTTAGGTTTCATTAGATTTATCCAATAGATAACTTTAAAGCATAACTGAAATCAGACTTGAAATTCAACACAAATTAGCAAAACAGAAATATTTGTGAAAAATGCACCTATGCTATCTGCAATAAATATGTTAAATGGCTTCAAGAAAAACATTCATGTAGTTTTTTTATTGATCAAGAGCTTTTAAGTCTTTTTCTATGTCTCCTTTTGGGTCTCCGATGTGTTTTGGATGTATTTAGCAAATGCACCTTAGTGATTTTTTTTTTTTGTTTTGTTTTGTCTTTGATGGTAGTTGGGGGTGACGAAGAAATAAAGATACAAGGATGGGGAAGAGAAGAGTATATACATTGTACCTCTACCTACTAAATCTCCGCAATGTAGAACTGTGGAGCTTGGCAGACCTCGTAGATATGTAGTTTTTAACCCACTTCACATATACACAGCCAGCACTTATTTTCAGTATTTTATAACAGTGTGTTTGTAGTTTATAGAACTTTTTCTTTTTTTGCATAAATCATTTATCCGTTAAAACACAATTTGTTGCCAGTTTTATGTCAGCAGAGTTTCTTTCTGAGTTTTTTGAAGTAGGTGGAAGTTTTTGGAATA
>NW_027320101.1:0-3234 GCF_032062135.1 Pyxicephalus adspersus
AATCCATAAAAAAAGTACAGGTCTGAATGGGCTGCCAATACATTACAAAATGAGAACTTGCAATTATTTTTTGCACACTATGGTGCATTAAAAATCAAGTTGTGGTGCTTTTGGGAAGTGTGTTGGGGTCACATGCGATAAAGCATGCTTTACTGCACATTACTACAATGCATAGCAGCAAATGTGGTCTAAAGCAGCTTTTGCCTTCAGTTGATATTAAATCTCAGAGTACTCAAGATGCATAGGCAGATGATATCACATGCAAACTTCTATTTTCTTTGCAAAATTGAGCATGATTTTCCCCTATCCAATTTTCTCATCTTCCACATTGGTCTATTAGGCCTCTAATCAAATTAAAAAACCTATAGGAAGGTTTAGGAAGCAAATTAGCCGAACCGATATTTGAATGAATGCTTACTGTACCTTTGGATTTAATTACTGCTTTGATATGCGGCGTCCATTGATGACATCCCATGCTTGTGTGATTTTTCATGATATGCTCAGTTGGCATTGCCCAGACTGGTGATATCTTTACTTTACTGGTAAGTGTAAGTTGCTACTCTTTGCAGTGGATGCTGCAATTGGTAAATAAGTGCGTATGAGTTCAAAATGTACTTTTTACGGTTCTGGTTCTTCTTGAATACAGAGAAATGATGTAGATCCCAATGAAATGCTCTTTATTCGAATAAACCACCCTAAACGCCATGGCTCCAGAGTGAAGGCTGATCTAATTTGCTTGCCGATCTCCCCTATACAGAGTGCTCAGCGTTCTATTGTAGGTGAGTGCGGTGAGTGGTTTGTAACTGTAATGGTGTCTCTTTGTGTGTGATGGAGCCTTTGCCGTCTGAGGAAAAATTTGACAAAGAGTATTTCTGCTTAATGGACAGCGTATAAATGATTGCTTTATACAATGGAGATCTGCATTCTAAATGATGAGATGCCTCTTTTAAATGTGGTTACAGTTCAGCATCTTATATTGTTGGCGGTAACACTGTAGCACTATATTGTCTTATTGCACTTAGCAGATGTTTTGAAAGATTACATCTACAGCATTGCGGAAGGTACAGAAGGCTTTGTCCTTGCCAAGTGCAGACTGTACAAAAAATTGATTTTTAATATTAAAGGCGATGCAAGAGATTGTAATGCATCTCAATTTACATTTTAGAAGAAAATACCTAATAAGTGTCTGCCATGTCGAATTGTGTCCTTCCTTGGTTTTCAAAAGTATATTCAGAGTTAGCTAATAGACCTTCGATGTGAGAGCAGGTCATGGTGAACTTGGATAGCAAATCTTTCCTGAGCATTTGTACATTATACATCAGGGTCAGCAACAGGCAGCTGGATATTGTCTACCATTCAGTGTCAGGCCGGTAGAGTATGGAGACATCTAACAACAATACAGTCTGCTAATTAAAGATACAATTCAATTGAGACCAATCCGAAGACAGATTAAAGGCTAAAACAAGGGTAAAATTGATGTAATTCCAATCACTTATAACATGTTAATGGTATTTTTAATCTGCAGCTTTTGGTAAAATAGCACCTTGCAATCTTCCCATGTTGGTTTTTGTTTGTGCACTTGTTATAGGGTGAAAAAACTCTATTCCTGTCTTCCAGCTGCATTTGAAGCTCAGTGAACTTGTGAATGTTCTGCTGTCTTCTCCAATAGGAAACCCTCCCTAGGAAATACCATGTGGCCGCCGCCATCCATCTGGATAGATAGGGCCTGCAAGGAAGGTGCAAAGGGTTAGCAGCAGCAAAATGCAATAATGTATTGTATAAGAAAATAAAAAAGGTAAAAGTGCAAATGCAAAAAAAAAAAAAAAAAAAAAAAAATCACTATTAAAGTAAAAGTATTTTAGGTAATAAAAAATATTAGTTTTTAATCTTTAGCAAACTTAATGCCGCAAGTAAGGTTCATGTCCTTCAGGGGTTAGAAGTTAATAAACTGATATTTATGGTATTTTTTATTTTTGTAAGCAATCTTTATAGATTTACACAATCGTTACACACAAACAAGAATACACACAATCTTTATAGATTTCACAGTAACACGTGTAATAAAAATGACTACCCTTTTGAACTTGCAGTGCATTCTGGGCTGTCTAATCAAAAAGCCCAGCACTGGCTCTGTCAACTGAACTTGTAGATTAAAGTGGATCATGGAGGATCCCTTGATGAAGCTGGAAAGGTAAAGCCTGGGTTTTTTTTTAAAGCCATGAATTTTTAGCTTTGAGTTTTGCATTTTGGAGTAGTTAGGGAAATAAATCAGTAAATCTTTTATTGGAGGAACCGTGCACAGTTTGTATCTTGTCACATTCAATATAGATGTATTTATATTTTAAGAAAAAGAGTCAAAGTAGCTTGCTCCAATAACCCTAGGCCAGGAGTTCAGCCAGGGAAATCATAGAAGACTTCATGTCTTGAGTTATATGGAAGTCATAAATTTTCTTTTTGTTCATTTTCATTGTCAATGTCTGCCAGAAACTCCTGCTAGCAGGGACATATCTGCTCCGACCCGCTTTCTTCAGATGTGGCTTTATGGACTGCTAGAATCGCAGTTCACCAGCCATGATTCCAGAGTGCGGGCAAGGGAAGGAAGAGGTGCGGGCCAATTTCTGTCTGCCGAGAGAAAGGGAGCACAGTTGTGCCACGAGATGAGTTATAACCCTCCAGATGTCAGATTTGGGAAACACAAAAGGCACTCGAGCACAATAATGGCTGCTCAAGAAATTAATCCAAACCTTAGCGGTGCCTCAGCAACCACACTCCAAGTCTTGGCACCTCTTTGTGCGCTGTGAGCTGGGCGAAATTATGATTCACACAAAATGTGCTCTGTGAAGCTCCATAACACGTTTCAAGTGAACAATTATATTTTCTGCAAACTGCAAATGGTGTGTTGCAGAGCATGCTGGGAAATTTGTTTGGTTCCATCAAATGTGTTTGTTCTTAGTATGGGAAACAATAACATACATAAGTGTATATATGTAGATCTGTATACAATCTGTCTCTCTATCTATCTATCTATCTATCTATCTATCTATCTATCTATCTATCTATCTATCCATCTATTTTTTGTTCTTTAAATCTGTCCTGATCCTATTTTTTTCCTTCTATTATCCTTTTGTTCTTTATTTTTACTATCTACTCCTTTCTTTCTTTCTTTCTTTCTTTCTTTCTTTCTTTCTTTCTTTCTTTCTTTCTTTCTTTCTTTCTTTCTTTCTTTCTTTCTTT
>NW_027320102.1:0-3234 GCF_032062135.1 Pyxicephalus adspersus
ATATATATATATATATATATATATATCAGATCAAGATGTCAGTGACAGATTCAGTAGTTAAACATACCTGAGGTCCCGGAATTCCTTGTTGACCAGCTGGGCCAGGTTCTCCTTGGGGACCCTAAAAAAGGAAATTATAAATAAAAAAATAAGAGTTTGTTTTCAAAACATAATATTATTTTATTATAGCAATTTAGCAATATATAATTTATCTGTAAGAATATTATATATAGAAAAGAAACAATTCAACCATAATAAAATATTGATTAGCAGAAACAGTACGCAATTAGTTGAGAAATATTGAAGAAAAAAAAAATTGCTAATTGGAAGTCATGAGCATATTATATTTGACCTTATTTTCTTTTACATCCATCTTTAAAATGTATATTATGAACTCTCTGAAGATATAGGGGCAAACTGAACAAATCTTGACTAAATTGTATGATATTGACCTATGATAAAGATAGCATTACAGATCTGATTGGGGAACTTCCAGATTCTTCTCTAACATGCTTGTTTGAAGGCTATGTGAGTGCATCAAATTCCCATTGCTTGATTTTTTTCTATACATTAAAATAAATGAATCAAAGGAAGGTTAAACAGCGGAAGTGTAATACCCTCAAAGTGCCCCTGAATTCAGACATTCAGTGAAGTAGGGACCACTAAATGTATTTGAGATTTAGGAAACCTTTGTGTGATTTAACATGTGGTTCTCTACCCAGTATTGAAATAACTATTTCAAGGACACCAAGGTTTGATAAAAAAAAAACTACACGCATGTGCAACAATCTTATCTAATGTGTAATAATCTCCATATAGTGGTTCTAATAGTTGATAGTTGCCAGCCAAGCAAACATTTTGGTAAAGGAAAGGAAAGAAAAGGAAAGTAGTGGAGAAGGGAATGGATTGGTGAATGCAACAGAAAAGTGCATGGGAAGGGGTAAAATGAGAAGAGATGAGTAAAGAAGAGACATAAAGGGGATGGGGGTGAATTTTTTTTATTGTAATGAAAAATGCTAGCTGGTCTATTACCTCATTATTTTAAAGTTACCAACTAGGAACGATTATGCAGATACCAGAAAGGCTAAAAGGCAGTCATCTTTGTCAGCTTACTTGTTTTAGATCAGTAACTGAATCCAAAGAGTTAGTTTAAAAGCCAGGCAACTAGTATTTTAAGAGGTAGGACTAAGCAAAGACCACACCTATGTTTCTCTCATATTAGGTTAATGTTAGGCCACAAAAGACATAGATAATACTGAAAGCTCAAAGGCAACATAAAAATGATAAAACCACAGCCATATAATAAAACAAAAAACACACAAACAAGAATTATAGTAATTTTCATAACAGCCACCCATTGGGAACACACAAAGGGCAGTCACTCTAAGGACATCAAAGAAGAATAATGAATGGCAAATGTATATAAAGCAATTTCATTAACAAGTATAATCATGTTGCATTTAACTGTAGAAAATAAAAGCTAGATTGTAATGGAACATGCTTTTATGAAAGCACTCAACCTGTTTAACCCATATAAAAATCACTGTATGTGTATTAAAAGCCCAGTATAATTCTCTTAAGAGCAGAAAAATAACTCCTAAAATTAAATAAAATTAGGCCTTAGATGATGCTGCAGTTTATTCACCACTTTACTATGACAACTGATAATTTAATGAATGTTTACTGTCTGTTATACTGATTTAATTTACCTTCAGCTGGTCCATTAGGACCACTACTGTTTAAAGTAGCATTATATTTTAGGTACAATAATGTTGCTATATACATGGACTTTTTATCATTACAACTCCTGACTTTAATAAAATGAAATCAGTTACAGAAACAGGTGATATTGTTTTCTTCTGCAATATTATGCAGCTCAAATTGTACATTTGTGTCAAGTCACCTATAGGATCTTTTTTGTAAATAAAAAAATGCAAGTGAAGATTTAAAATAAGGATATAAATAAGTATTTTGTAGTTGCATTTATATAGCATTAACTATACAGTTTCTGTTCAAGACTAATTTATAAAAAAAATTGTATTACAAGAGATCTCCTTTGAAGAATGTGTAGTATATCATACTAAATGTGTAGTATATCATACTAATACTAAAAAGCTAGATTGATGTAATAGTGTAGTTTAAAGAATAATTGTACTTTTAAAACATATTTGCCTGTTCATTATATCCAGTTATAGGAATTTGCAAATATACCTTCAATGCCTGTCAATATTTGCCTCCTTTTCCAGTGTTAACATTCAATCATTCAATTATTTTCTGTCTATGGTCTGCACAGTGACTGCAGACCAGGACGACTAAGAAAAACAAATAATGCATTCCCTCTACCCAATGGTAAAATTTAGTTGTGTTGATTTACTAAAGAGGTAGAAAAATGTTCCTGCATACTCAATCCAAGGAAAAAAAATGTAATCACATAATACAAGTAATGCACAGGAACAGCTATACTCATGCGGGGCTGCCTTTTTTCAGCAAATCCTAGTTTTGCAGCAACTTTATACTTTAAAGTGAAGACTGCATACAGGCTTCTAGACAATGTTTAAACTAGTCTGGACAATGATGACCATTATTAAAAACAGGAAAAAATGCAGAAAAAGGTTATATTTTCGAAAAAGTATTCATTTACTGATATATCAGAAATATTGTTTATTTAAAAGAACCCAGTCCCCTTTAAAAAGCGTTAATTGTTTACAACGCATACAGGTAATGTAAATAGATATTTTATTATTGAACCTGCTTACACCCACAGTAGAGGCTCTTAAGCTGTACTATAGCTTGTTGGCAATATGATTCTTTTGTCTATAAGTACTTAAACTACAATGAACTTGTCACATCAACCTATGCTTCTGCATACTTTCATTTTATATTGAAGTGATATAAACTGTGGCAAGGATTATGTTCGAAATGTTAATCAAGAATAAACCTATTAAACTACCTTGATCCATCTGTCTAGACAATCACTAATATACAATCTGTTTTATTACAAAGATGGTAGTTGTCTTGTGTATTTAGAAGAAAATACAAAACAGATACTTACCAAGTTACCTTTGGGGCCCTGGGGTCCATCTACACCAGCAACACCCTAATGAACAAAAAATACACCATTTGTAACAGCACAGTTTACCTGCATTGAAATTCAGTTACCTTTCCTTCCTATAAACTTAACCTTCAGGCAGATTTGTTTTTTAGTTTCAATATAGTATAAAAGGTGTTTAACAT
>NW_027320103.1:0-3232 GCF_032062135.1 Pyxicephalus adspersus
GAGACAACCTTGTGTGAAACACTAGAGAAAATAAAAGGTATGACAAATGACAGCACAGTTAGTTCTGAAAATGAAATCCTTAAAGTGTGGAATTTTCTGCTAAATAATTTTAGTCAATGAAAGTACTTTGGACCGGTTTCCATACTTTGGATCATTTTATGCTTGTGAGCAGCTTTTTCAGTTTTGAATGATATCAAAGTTGACACCAGGAACAACAAATGACCTGAGTTGCTGCATGTGTTGCTCTCAAACTTACAAAGTATGAACCAAAGTTAGACAAATTATCAGCATGCATACAAGATAAAAGATGTCAATATTAGGGATGAGCGAGCGAGTTTTTAAAACTCGATCTCTCAGCGAATTCAGCTGTTCTGGCTTACCGAAATTCTAGGCGAGAACTGCCGGTGTAAATTCACCGATCGAGGTCAAATTTTAAATTAAAAAAAAGTTTCTGATTTTTACAATGGCCTAATCCGCGGCACTAGAGGTTATATAACCTCTAGTGCCCTGGGGATCACAAACAGGAGGATTACCAGGGAATCCTGTGAATCCTCCTGTTATAATTTCCTCGCTCTACTGATGGTTTCGCGAAATCGGTTTGCCCCATAGTTTTGGGGAACCATCGGAAGTTCAGTAAAATTTTCATGGGAATGCCGAAGGCATTCTCACTCATCCCTAGTTAATGTAGGAGTTGTTTTTTTCTAAACTAAAACCTCAGTATTCATGTTAAATTGCCCTGTTGGCACTTTGTGATAAATAAGTGGGTTTTGGGTTGCAGTTTGGGCATTCGGTCCCTAAAAGGTTCACCATCACTCCACTAGATGATTCCCTTTCTTCCACTATTTGAAGTTCTTCCTAAAATTGGAACATAAAAGACAAGTCCTGCTGCAAAGATTGCCTTAGTTATTAAAAAGTGCTAAAGAAAAGAAATCAATCACACAAATCAATGAATACAGCAGATGATGAGCAGTCCTGCACAGTGACAGTCCATGCAGTATAATACACATAATGGTTACACAAAGCACCGCCATTGTCACAGTCATAGATTATAGTGATGGATCTGCAATTCAAAGTGTGAAATCCAATCACTTCCTTTGTAAAGTCAACAACAGACATTTCAATAGCAATTAACAGATCATCAGAGAATCACAATCACTTCATTCCTCACCTAAATCCCACTATTGTTCTATAAATACAGAACCAATTGCTTCATTCCTGCTATAAAACACCATAAAAAGCCACAACCAATACAATGATACAAAACATAAAGAAAGGATTTTTTTCTCTGTTTTGCCTTTTGTTTTCTTTTGAATAAACATTGAATATATTTTTTTAAATATCTTGGATTTTTTTTAATATACAACAGATAAAAAGAAAAAAACAAATATAACAATACATTTTTAAACAATACAGAAGGAGAACTATGGCAAATAAATCAACTTATAAAACCAAATATGAATGGCATTTCGGCATAGACATTCAAAAACATAAACTATTTTAATATTCTGTTTGTTGTATACTTATATCTTCTGAATAAATACATTGAAACAAACATAAATTAACTTATAACATGTACACCAAGGAAGCATATATCATATACCAAAGAAACACTGCATATCAAGAGATAACATAAGGGGCGTATAGTAAAATATCTGCAGGACCAAAAGAGCCCTCAACGCAGTTGGCTGGACTACAGACAGAGCAACCCATGTCAAGTTAAATGAGCCTAATGCAAAGATATATGACAGATAATAGGGCCCATAAGAGCCATATGTACAAGTGGACACTGGGGGAACCTTCTAGGCCAGATATAACAGAACAATGAACTAAAAATAAGAGAAATACCAGTTATCTCCACTCCTATTGTGTTTTACGTTCCCCACCTCTTAGATTGTAAGCTCTTCAGGTCAGGGTCCTCCCCCTTTCATGTGTCACTGTCTGTAGCTGTCTATCATTTGCAACCCTCATTTAATGTAAAACGGTGTGTAATATGTTGGTGCTATATAAATCCTGTTTATTAATAATAAATATAAATATATAAATAATATATATATGTATATATTATATAAATAAATAATATAAAAATAGCAAACAAAAATAAAAATGAGAATGACCTATATAGGGTTCAAGGAAGAACACAAGGATGGAAAAAATGTTAGGCTGCCAGGGAAGAGAGAAGGGAATTGTATCTCTTTGTAACTATAAAAACTATAAATAAAACACATTGCTTCAATCAGTAAATTTATAAAATTGAACAAAAAGAATACTGGGACAAATAAAATAAACCATTCTCTTCTGTTTACCCTTTTTTCTTTCCATCCCTCTCTGTCCCTCTTCCTTTTGTTCTCTCTCCCTTCTCCCTATCTCACTCTCTTTCTATACCTCTTCTTTTTTTTCTTCTCCATCTCTTTTCCTTCTCTCTCTCTCCTTCTCGCTCCCTCATTTTCTCTTCCTTTCCCCTCTCTCCTCTCTCTCCTCTCTCTCTTCCCCCCCTCTCTCCTCTCTCCTCTCTCCTCTCTCCCCTCTCTCCCTCTGAGAGAGAGAGAGAGAGAGAGAGAGAGTTTATTCACCTTTAATCAGCCAGTATATATATATATATATATATATATACTGGCTGATTAAAGGTGAATAAACCCTTTGGTATTGTTGTCAATGAAATCACCATTCACTGTCCTCATCAGGGTCCCCTTTGCTAAATGGAGACACAAAAACTTCAAAATCTCTTCCTTTATAACCACAAAGGATACAAACCTGCAAATGCCTTTGCAACCCAAATATTACCATTTAAAGGTATCAGTGAGCTGTGGGAGGGGCCCAGTAACCCCACCCACTACAGTCTACCTGTAGAAAATACCAGAAGGGGCGGATACAGGACCAGCCATCCCTGCAGAAGAAGCGACAGCAGCTCCGACCGGTCTTTATTACAGGAAGCCTCTGCTTAAAAGTAAAGTTTCTTGCTGGATTACTGACCAGATAGAAATGGACAGCATTTCACACCTCCTCTATCTATACATTATTTACTTATCAGCTTTAATGTATCTCCTATTAGATCTTGGCAGCCTATCTATAATAATAAGAGAGGTTTTATTTATTCATCTGGAAGGGTGACAGATACCAGATTAGCAAATTAGTTTTTCTTTTTTTTTTTTTTTTTTTTTGGAAATGGTGAACATGCAGAGAGATACAAACAAAGTGTCTGGAAAGATAAAGGTGTGGAGTAGAAAGAGGAGGG
>NW_027320104.1:0-3231 GCF_032062135.1 Pyxicephalus adspersus
ATTGGCGTCTATAAACAGCCACCCTAGGGGTGCTATTATGACCTACCTTTTTCGGGATCTTTCCTGGTGTCCTGATCTGGATGGCAATAGAATGCTTCTCATTTCTGAGCAGATTGGATTTGGGCCCTGTCTTTATATAAGATATGGTGGCGTAAGCTGTGAAGCTGAAATCTTCTCTGCAGAAATAAAAAAGGCACACAAGGTAAAAGAACTTTCCTGACACTAACAACATTTAGACACACATATTGCTCCTAGAAGTGAGCTAGTATAAACTGTGGATATGTTGTGCTTCTCTTTAAAGTGGACCTGTCAGTAGATTATATCTGTAAAACTCTAGAAAACCATCTTTGTTAACAGTCATCAACTACCTAGAATGAGATGCCAGTTCATAGATGTCAGTTCCAAAAATTCTGCTGTCTTTGTAGTTTATGGTTGTGCTCATAAATGTCTGACACAAAACATCGCTCTGCTGCAGCATTTCAGGTTGCAAATTGCTACAAAGATACAATAGATGTGATTTATTGAAGTTCTCCACGGGTGGGGAGGATAACACTAGCATCAGTAAAGCTGGGTGATCCAGCAAACCTGGAATAGATTTCCTAAAAGTAATTTGATATTTGTTAGCAAATGTTTTCAGTCCTGGACCAGATCCATTACAGGTCTGCTGAATCACCCAGCTTCACTGATGAAAGTGTATCCTCTCCAGCCTTGGAGAGCTTTAATAAATCAGGCCCATTGTTTCAGTCTGATCACTAGGTAACAAGACTGAAGAAATGCTTTCTCTTGCCTGCAGCAAACTGATGACATCACTTCATTCTTGATGCCAAGTCAGTAACTGAAGTGGCTTTTAATGTGGATCATTTCTAAAATAGAATTTATTGGACCTGTCTGTAAAGTTACAGACAGGTTTACTACAAGAAGTACACATTACACAGAAGATAAAACATTTAAAACGTTCAATCCCTAAAAGCTCAATATTACAAACTCTGGATTTGTGGTTCTCTTACAGAAATGACGTAAGATTAAACCAGCATATTTCACATATTGACTTTTCTCCTTCTCACCGTATATATTGCTGCATCAGGAGATGAGTAATAATCCTTTCCATTTCTTCACGTGGTAACCGTGGCGGGAGGACTTGAGAGACACGTAGTTTGGTTGCTCCCTTACCCAGCCAGGCATCTATGAGCTTCAGTGGGGTGAGCTTTTCATCTATCTGATGGGCTTGTTCCAGGATCTTCACGATATCTCTGCAGTAATCAGTGATGTCTGTTTTGTCATAGGCTGAACAGAGAACAGACACCAATTAGTGTTTATGTATGTGACGGTTTATGGATTTATTTAATTCTGTTATTTGTCCCACCAGCAAAATCCTGATGGCTCATGGTCTGTCTGTATTTTTTTTAATTAGAGAATCAGCATGTCCCAGATTCAAGCCTGGTCCCTGCAGTATAAGGAGCCAAACAACCTAGCTGCTAGCAGGTATCTTCCATATAATTTTGGTGTGTGGTTGATAATCAGCTGTGCAGTCTGCACCACTGTTCAAATAGGAAGAATTCCTTACTTATGTCACAGTTGCAGTTATCACACATCTTATTGCACTGCGCAGAGTCCCAAACTTCATCAAAGTGCTGCGCGATCAGAACACGTCTGCACCTACATTGGGAGATTACAGACAAAAATTTAAATAATTTCCCATTATTCAACAATATTTGCTAATAATCAGCCAATACCCTGATTTGAGGGATTCCAGGACTACACACATAGCACCGTGTTTGACAAATGGGGGTTCAGTGACCATATACATGGATCAGCCAAAATCTTAAAACTGCCTGCCTAATATTGTGTGGGTCCCTCTTTATATTGAGATGGGAGTGTTGTGGGGCTACAAGTGTCAGAAAGGAGTAAGAAATATTTAAAGAAACATCCACCTATATACATTTCTTTATCTTAAACAGGCCATAGGAAAAGATATGCAATGAAAGACATAAATTTTAAGCGGGACTTTTAAAGCCAATACCATCAATATTACTTACAAAAATAACAACATTTTAATAATATTAAACATTAAAAACAAACATCATTACAAATACATAAAACACAATAAAACCGTGGGTATATATAATGACCTCTCCTTACAGGATACCCCCAAAGGGTTTAAATTCACAATTACTTCTCGACGTGTTTCGCAGAAAAAATCTGCTTCTTCATGAGGAAGGAGAGGAGAAGTCCGATGTTTGTACTTCCAGCAGCCCTCCTATTTAGGGAGGTGGTTATGGTGGCAATGGTGTATTCAAATCCCATTTAGCTAATTAGTGAGTAATCCTCTTTCAATTTTTATTATAAATCACAGTGATCAGTTTCATGTCCTTAAGACCTCAAACAGATATAAGAACATACAGCCCAACAGCACAACCATGATCCTATTCCATAGGCTTCCCTTGCAAGTCAGCTGACCCTTTGGGGGTGTTCTGTAAGGAGAGGTCATTATATATACCCACGATTTTATTTATTTGAAATGATGTTTGTTTTTAATGTTTAATAATAATAAGATTTTGTTATTTTTGTAACTAAAATTGATGGTATTGGCTTTAAAAGTCCTGCTTAAAATTGATGTCTTTCATTGCAAATCTTTTCCTAGGACTAAGAAATGGCAAAAAACCCAGGTACTGTTTGATCAAATGTTTATACTCCACTTTAATTAATACAATTAATACAAGATCGTACAACTCAGTAGACCCCAGGGAGTGCCCATCTTCTACTGCAAAGAGCTATCAGCACTCAAGTCTATGGTATCTCTACCTTATAATTTTACCCTACTTTACCCAGATTGTCACATGACCATTACTAGCCAATTATTGACTGTATGGCAGTTTCAATACAGGCTATGCAAGGGATACAATCATATGTGAACTGTTCAGTAACTTCAGCTATTAAGTAGCAGTTATATTTCTCAGCTCATTTTAAAATACTGCTACAAAAGTTAAAGGATAACTACATTTAAAAAAATACAAGATCTATCTTTTACTTTTGGTAAAAGGAATAAAGGCCAGACTCTTTCTGAATCAGTGTATTTTTTTATAACAATTCTATCCTGTTGTTACATTGTATTTCAACATTGCTACTTTACATGTAAAGGAAATTCAGAAGGCTGATCATTCTGACCTTTGGAGCACACAGCTGGCAGCTGGTAACACAAACTTTTCCCACCACCAGTTGGCATTATGAGGA
>NW_027320105.1:0-3231 GCF_032062135.1 Pyxicephalus adspersus
GTCTGTTTGGTATCAATAGGCAACCTGAGAATTGCCTGGTTTTATGTTATTCTCTAGTATGATTTCCACTTGTTTTGTATAAAGAGCCAGTGACTTAATTTACTGCCCTGGGGTGCTAACAATTATATGATTTATACCTCTGTAAAAGTTCAACTTCTAGTTATATATATTTGAGGAGGACTTGTGCCACAATCCTGCAGGGATTACCACTCACCTGGCGCCAAGTATAGACAATATGGAGAAGGGTTTGAATCTTTGTTTTCTAGGGTTTTCTGTTAATGAGGTTTTTCCTTTGCTTTCTGTGCTATAGGGGATGATAATACAAGGACTTGTTAGTAAGGAAAAATCTGTTTTAGTTGCCAGGGTCAGGGTTTTTCATTTCCCATTTCATCGATCACTATTTACCTGAGATAGTCTAATACATCCCCAACAAAGAATGAAATAAAAATCTGTGAAGACGTTCAAATTCTAAGCAGCCTTCCATTTTAAGAATCAGTGTGGGAAGCTGTAAACTCCTGGGGTGCACTATAGGATATTTAGGAATATATGCCGGCTACCACAAATCACATTGTTTGCTACCCACCTACAATTGTAGTAGAGCTGCCATCATAGGTCCAACTTGTCCTTATTTAATCTTTTCATTCATGCACTCATCCAGGTTCCCTTTTGACTGACCACTAATCGAGGAGTGCTGCTATCAATGGTCCCAATAGTTCAGCTTTTTTGGTACTCAATATGTAATTAATTCCCCTACTTTATATAATTAGCCCCGGGGCAGGCAGTGGGCTGGATTTCAGAAGGAGTTCAGAAGAATATGCAAATATTCAAATGTCAATCAATTATAGAGACCAGGAGCAGTCAGGCTGGGTTGCTAATGCTAGCAAAGGTTAGATAATGCTGGATGCCTTCCAGTTAGGAAATGAGTGAGCTCTGTCTTGCTGCATGCTCTAATACACACTGCGTTACAGCGCACAGGGAAACTGGAGTACACTATTGGAGAGGAGCATGTACAACTGTTCAAGATGGAAGGTAAGTTGGAGTTTAGGTTTGAAATAATTGTTAATACTTATGCTCACCCCGTGATGTCACTAAACACAATACTTAAAAAAAAGAAAGTGTATGACAATCTGTCGACCAGTAAAGGGTAAAAAAAGATGTTAGTCAAAATGCCACCCTTTTGGGTACAAAAATATCTGGTGTTACCATACTGGCTCTGCAAAATGGAAACCAGAAGTCTATAGGCAGCAATAGATGGAAGGTCAATAAACCAAAGCTCAAAGAATCCTTAACAACCAATGTAAGAACTCTTGGGTGAATATTGGTTGGGCTAGATCAGGCATGGCAAACTACAGCCCAATAGGAATGTTTCTCCGGCCCTTTGGGTGGTCCGTGGCTCTGGCCGGTGCCACCTCGAGCAGGGTCAGGGAACTGTATTTGCTTCTTTTGTACAAAACTGAGAACACAAAGGCTGAGATTTCCCCACTGAGTCCCTGAGAGATGCAACAAACTATCAGGTGGTTTCATATTCCAACATCTGCCAAATGTAAAAATTTAATTCTGGGTGGACTGACCACACTGCCTTAAGTGTCATTTCCAGGTTATGGGAACCTGTGATATTACTTCTGCTTAGCTGCCTACGTACGGTGATACAGAACATCTCAGTAACCAAGGTAATTTCCAATGGCTCAAGTTCACCGCAAAGCACAAGCCCACAATAATGTGAGCTGTGGAATAAATGAACTGAATTTTGCAGCACCAATGCAGATTTTTATTTTCAAATTGAAAATATACATGCATTAGTAACCAGTCAATGTCTGTGAATTTAAATATTGAATATTATTGGCTGCTGCAACCTTGTATATTTATTCCTGTGTATAGGACAATTAGAAAGGTGGGATGCAGGAGAATTAAAAACACAATTTTTGGTTTAGTTTACCTAATGTGTGTGCAGTAAAAGCCGCATAGCTCCAATGTAAGGAAATGCCCCATTATTTCGGGCAGCACAATAGCTCAGTGGTTAGCACTCTGGCCTTTGGTGCGCTAGGTCCCAGGTTCGTATCCCGGCCAGGACACTGTCTGCATGGAGTTTGCAGGTTCTCCCTGTGTTTGTGTGGGTTTCCTTCCACTACTCCAGTTTCCTCCCACATTCCAAAAACATGCAGGTCGGTAATTGGCTTCCCCCCAAAATTGACCTTAGACTGTTAAAAACATGACTGAGGTAGGGATTTGATTGTGAAGGACAGTTAGTGACACCACTATGGACTTTGTACAGCGCTGCATAACTGTATAATAATAATAATAATTATTGAGACTGTGGGTTTAGGGTACATCGTGGGCGTAGGGTACATCTCACAATCCTTACAGCATGAAAATATCTATATAACACAGTCCCAATTCTGACATGGAAATACCTCCAGCATTTTGGCTCAGGAGATGCGCAGCTGCAGACAATTGCAACTTGAACTCGAGTTGTTTGTGAATGCAAAGCCCAAACTTCCGACTACATTTACAGAGGCCTCTCTGGTAATCTATCGGCGTTCCCTAACAGGTCACTGCCTCTGCTTGACAGCTACTAAATAAAGCGAATTTCCCACAGTCTGCTGCTGGCAGCTGTGGTTTCCTAGTGAAGGCTTCCAGCGTGGGCAGCATTCGCACAACAGAGGGGACTCTGAGATGGATTATTAAATCAGAATTGTGTAACAGCAAGTCGGTGTCCTCTTCCACAGAGATTACAGGCTTATCCGCCTTATTGTTACCAAGCACCTGGAGCTGCCTCCTTCATTGCTTGGCGGATCTCTGTGTGTATTTGTTTTCCCCTTGTTGCATCACACCTTTGTGGGGAAAATTGTACATCTGTCTGATGAAGCATATCGGTCACTGTAAAAGATATAAAAAAAAACACAATTTAACACAGCTCTGTAATCATGATATTAAATGTATTTTTCATATTGGTATAATTGAGGACCCCATGGTTTTCCATAGAATTGACATGAGAACTATTGTGATTCAGGCAATTGTTATTAGAAAACAATTCAAATATTGCTGGAAATTCATATATTGTTTTTTTTTTTTGATTTTACAGATAATATAAAAGTTTCCGTAAACGATTTTATCATCAAAGCCACAGCTGCAACACTGAAAGTAAGTTTCTGACATACGCTGAAGATTGGCTTGTATTTCTAATCACCAAAAGATGTCAATGGGCCCTAAAAGTGGATGTGCAGTTACATA
>NW_027320106.1:0-3231 GCF_032062135.1 Pyxicephalus adspersus
GCTGTAACATGATTTGTTTGATAGGTAGGCATTTATGCTGGTGCTGCCATATTTGCCATGGTAAAACCTCATTACATTTATTTTACATTTAACAATATGACATAGTAAACAGTTATTTCAACCATTGTATTAACAAAGATATTTGCTGCTTATATTTAGTGTACGTGTTTTCATACCACCACTTAGCTCACCACTCTGCCTACTGTGATCTACTAGGCAGCGGAAGGCTGAGCTGGACCCTCATGCTTAATAGCCAAATCTCTGTCTACTTGCTTGATATCACTAACACCGTTCCAGTCACATTGGGCAGATTTATGAAAGCACTCCAAGTCTGGAAAAGGTAGACTATAAGGGGGGAACTTTGGTGATCCAGCAAAACTGGAATGTATTTGGCCCAGTATTGAAAACATTTGCCAACTAAAAGCACATGATTTTTAAGAAATCCATTCCAGGCTTGCTGAATGACCCAGGTTATCTCATGAAAGTCCATATTCTCTAGTCTTGGAGAGATTTAATGAATCAGGCCCATTGACTTTACCTTTTGTGTCAGTTAGTTGATTTTTATTTCAAATTTTTCAATATAATCAATGTCAGTGGTGCCCAACCTTTTTTCATCCGGAGGCAGCTGTTGACATTGGGATAAAACATGCGGGCCACAATGCAAACAAACATTAAAGATGTATGTTTAAAAATAGAAAAGTGTAATTTAAAATAAAAATAAATTGAAATGTTTCTAGTTACTGTATTACTACTACATCTTCAGGTCCCTCCCCGTTCCTGAGAAATTAGGGTTCACAGAAGGTAAGTGGCCAGCTATGTGTGACAGGGTAGCACTATAGTATAGTAGTATGATAGTGATGCCATAGTGATGACATTTTAGGAGGAGTTAGCCACAGGAGACCTGCACTTGCAGTCACATTTCCCTTTTATTACAGAGACATTGGGGTTCATAGAGAGTAAGGAGATAGCTATATGTGACAGGGTAGCATGGTATTATAGGTAAAGAATTGTAATAGGGAAGGGGGGGACAAAAGGCATTTCCTACGGGCTCCCACATTTCCAGTCACCAACATCCTTCTGTTCCAGAGACATTGAGAGTCACAGAATGTAAGTGTCCAGCTATGTGTAACAGGGACCCCACCAGCCACTCAGTCCATCTGCAGATTTGACTCCAGGCAGCAGTTAGCGGTATTTAGAATCTCCCACTAGGGTTCACCTTTGTGAACTTTAAGGGGCACCACAGTGCACAGACAATTGGCAGTACTCTAATGTTCATTGCCATAACAGTGGCCCCCGGGGGTCCCCAACATGCAAACTCAATTGGCAGCTCCTGGTCTTGAAATAGCTTAATGTGAAAATATCCCTGATTATTGTTAGGATTTTATGTATGCAACCCCGGATCTGGCAACTTGTTATGTTTAGGGGGCTTAAATTTAGTTTAGTAGCAGCTCATAGAATCCTCACTGTATCTTGAAAATGTCACATTTTAATGATAATCATTGATATGAAGATATATATATATATATATATACTGTTCTGTAACCATAAAATCCAAAAAACAAAAAAAGCACAGCAGAAATTGTAAAGGTTTAGCGTAGAATGTATAGTATGCAGAAATCATTTCCATATGGGAGTAATACTGAGGATCCATGAGTCAGCACAGTATGCGATAGGGAGAGGATGTCTTCCCTCTAGAGAGCTGTAACTTTTTCCAACCTGTTTGCTCCTTGCTGCCAAAAATGTGTTGTCTTTTAGTTATTTGTCTTTACAGACTCTGGATCTCAATCCATTGAGAAATGTAATCACATTCTTGAGGTAAAAAAAATGTTTAGCACCTGTGATAGGTTTACTGCCATAAGGAATACGATATATTCTAAACAATTACTTCCATTTCACTTAACCCTGAGCAAGCGACCATCTTTTAATATCCAATTATCATTTAAGTGACTCCTTGGACCAGTTCAGCACTTATTGCTAAACATACTGCTATTACTGGTAATTATTTTTTTATGTTTTGATTACTTTAATAATGTATCTACATATGATGTAATCATAATCTTCTATATATGATGGTATCACTGTGTTTATGTGTTTTCTGTAAAAATGGCAGATCATGTCTTCTTGAAGGGGCTGGCAGGGTGCCCTTACATTTTTAAGAAGCTCTGTCAGCACCCAGTCAGCATCCTCCACTATCCATGATCTGTCTTACTACTCCTATCAAGAGCCTCGGCCCTTTTGCAAGCAGCATGCTTGTGTAGTTATGCAAATATAAAAATGTTGCAATGGGTAGATGCCAATCAATAGGAATGGGCATTGCTAAGCAGACTGCCCTAGGTAATGCCAACATGTGATGTTCAGCCTCTATAATTGAAAAAAAAACATGTAATTAAATGAAGAATAGGAGCAGGTCAGGGACAGCAATGTAAAGTAAAAAAGAGCTAGATGTTGCTAGATGTCCTTCAGCCAGGAATTTAAAAAAAAATAACACCTTGAGCGTGATTTACTAAATCTTATACGTGTATATTGTTACATTTATAATTTATAGACTACAAAGTCATATTCTCAACGTATTTAATTGGTCACATTTTGTGTGAGAAGTAAATACACATCCACAGCCCACAGTGTACACAACTGTGAATATGATAACATATATTTACTAACAAATGTGGCTTACCATGGAGTATAGACTCCAGCTTCTGATCGTATGTCAGCTAAGCAGAAATATCAATACAAATATGATTCTCCCCAATGCTTTTTGGGAGTATAAAGCTGCTGTGAGCAATTTTTCAACTCAAGTAGAAAAATTAAGTGCATGTTCATATTCTTGGAGCCAATCTTAAAAAAAATAAATAAATAAAAGTAAAACAATCTAAAACATGCTGTGCAATAGTACAGATCCGTGAAGAGCACATCATACAGAATTTGTCAACATGTGTTGACCAAAAAGAACAACAGACCTTACAGTGTGGCAATAGGAAATGTATAGCATGAGTAAAAGCAAATGCAGAAATGTGAAGTTATAGCACAGAATGAGGAGTGTGGGAAATAATATGTGCAAGAGGATTAAAGGATAAGCCAGTACAGAAAAAGAAATGTACAGCTTGGCATATGGCATAAGGAGGTGCTTAATAAAGACTGTACAGCTTGGCATATGGAATGAGAAGGTGCTTAATAAGTAATGTACAGCTTGGCATATGGAATGAGGAGGTGCTTAATAAGTAATGTACAGCT
>NW_027320107.1:0-3229 GCF_032062135.1 Pyxicephalus adspersus
GAACTGCAGGAGTCCTAGCAATTTGCAATCAGGTGGGACAGCATTTTGCTTTTTCTGTCATGAATAATCTATTAGACATACGGCAAGACAATGGGAGAAACTACCTGGAAGAGATTCATTGGACTAGTGGCAGAAACTGGTGTAGGCATGAAGGACCCAGCTATGGCTAGCACAGTCATAGGAGCATGGGTGAGGTCTACAGAATCAAATACATCCTAGAAAGTACCCCTGTAACTTTGGTACATAATCTCAGGGCGTAAACATAGAACATACAAGAAGATACTCCAATAGTTCTATTCCCCCATACTCTGCTCATCAATATTCCTGATGGAACTTCTTGCTTTATTGTAATAGACCTTGCTAATGCATTCTTTTCAGGTTCCATCAATGATGAAAATCAGAAGCTGTTTGCTTTCACTTTTGAAGGACAACATTACCCCAGGGCATGGTAAGTACTTCTAATGAATTTATAGTCTCTAGGAGGGAGTGGGAAGCCAATCCATCCTACTACAATGATATTCATCTATGTTGATGACATTTTGTTGTGTGATCTAAGAAACAAGCAGAAGAAGATTCTATCAGCCTGCTGTGCCATTTGGCAGAAATCCAACGTAGAGTGGACCAGAGTAAAGTGCAATGGTGCAAAAATGACTTTCCTTGGTTGCTCCCTGGGGCAAGAGACTAGACACATAACCATAAGGAGGTGATGAAGAATTACTCCAAACCTACTTCACATCACCAGGTAAGAGGATTAATTGGAATAGTCCCCTATTGTAGCCAATAGATACCTGATGCATCAAATCTGCTGAAGCCAACGTACCAGGTGACAACAAAGCCGTTTGAGTGGACTTCATCAGCAGAGGAAAGCTTCTAAGCATTTAAGGCCTGTATAGTCTAAGCACCAGCACTTAAGCTGCAATTTCAACTGTAAGTGCATGTGAAAAGTGACATGCCAGATCCATGTGTTTAATGTCAGTGATTAGTTCTCCACTGACCAATGTTGGATTCTCTGCTTTACAAAATAGATCCTATTAAGTATGAGAAAGTAAAGCCATTTGATTCAACTCACCCACTTGGTAAGATCTTGTCTGTTGTGGCTTCTGACATTTTTTTTTCTGATACAGTTTGGTATGCTCAAAGTCTTCCATATCACCAAGCTAAACATAAGATTTTTGATTGATTTTTAAATAATAATTATTTAAAATCAGCATTAATAATATAGACAAAATGATATAAAACCTTTCTGGGGGGAAACATCCCACAAATTATAATTTACTGATGAGTAACTAAGTAAATAACTTGGACTTTACATGCTCTATTCAGAGATAGTAAATATCAATTTAAGCAGTAAAGATTAATAATATTATTATTATTATTATTAATAATATTAATAATAATAATAAAATTAATATTATTAACAATAATAAAAATAATAATAATTATTATTAATATTATTAATAATCATAATAATAGTAATAATGAAGCCAGATACACAGTAATGTATACATAATCAATATTGATGTTGTCAGGTACATAACAGCATGTTAATAATAGAAATATAGGTCACCAGGTTGTGACCCGCAGGCTCTCACCAGAGGGTAACAGGGATCAGATGACTTTAGTGCAGGAACAATGTACGTCAAGGCGAGGTAATTAAACAGACCAATGGTAGCGATAAAAGGCAGAGTTGGGGTCAAATCTAGAAATCAGAGCTGGCAGAATTGCAGAAAACACACTGAGGATCCAGCAACCTGAGTCCGAGGTTAAGGAGGTTTGAATAGGCCTAGCAGCCAATATCAGGACGGGACTGAATTCAGAAAACAGGCTGCATCAAAGTGGAAGTAAACAAAACAAAAACCCGCCAATATCCTCCTTTTTCCCGGCATTGAGAAAGTTCCAGGCGCCACCATCTTCTTTGCCCGTTTTCCACCTTCTGCCTACATCACCCAATCTCGCCCTGCAAAGGAGAGATTGGGTGATGTAGATGGGAAAATAAAAGTGCCGTTTTCACTGCACATGTGTAAAATTTATTATTCCCCTCATTGAAGAAAAATCTCCTTCTGCACATGCCCTTTTCCACTTGGCTACCTTTTGTATCTGGCTACCTTTGTAATTCTTCTTCTTCCTTCCCCCCCCCAAAAAAAAAAAAAAATAAAGTTTTGCAGGAATTTTTAAAAAAAAAAAAATGATCATATCCCCCCTTATACGTCTCTTCTCAAGGGAGAATAGATTCAGTTCAGCTAATCTCTCCTCATAGCTGAGCTCCTCCATTCTTTTTATTAGTTTATTTGCCCTTCTCTGCACTCTCTACGATTCCTCGTCTTTTTTGTGAACTGGTGCCCAAAACTAAACTGCATATTCCAGATGTGGTCTGACCCAACGGTCGCCAACCTTTTCACCAGACCACTAAAGTCACTGGTTCCCAACCGCGCATGCGCAGGGAGCCAGGTGTTATTCAAAGGGGGGAGGAACCTCCCCCAGAGTGACGTCATTATGACTCTACCATCGCAGATCTCAGCCTGCAATGGGATAGTGGGCGGGTTGTGTGCAGGGATGGGGGACGTGGTCTGCAGCTCTGGCTGGTGTGTCCCTGGCCAGAGCCTGTTTTTATTCAGTCACAATAAAAATAATTTTTTTGCATATTTTTAAATAACTTTAGTGATGATAATTTTGTAAAATTCATGGTGTGGCTGCCAAAAAAGTCCCAATTGTGGTTTGTTCTGTTTTGCTTTGAATTAAAGAGGTACTAAAGCCAAAAGTGCCAAAAAAAAAAAAACTTCTCCTGTTTTTTTTTCCTGCAGGGCAGTCTGATCGATCTGAGGGTCTTGCATGAGGTCCTGTGTCCTCCCAGCATCCGTCCCGAAGCTGACGGCACAGCGCCGTCTTCTCCTCTTCTTTTGGGTTCTTCATTCTTTGTCACCTGACCAAGGCGCAAGACCATGTGACAAGATCTGGTTGTCTACCCTTTAATGAAAAATGAAATTTCTGAGTTTAGGTATGCTTTAATTATGGAGATATGGCAGTTCAGGTATTAATATTAGTATTACACAGTATTTATATAGCGCCATCATATTATACAGCGCTGTACAATGTCCAAAAGTCATGTCACTAACTGTCCCTCAAAGGAGCTTACAATCTAATGTCCCTACCATGTGTGATATGTCATTAATGTAACCTAAGGTCAATTTTTAGGGAGAAGCCAATAAACCTCACTGCATGTTTTTGGGAT
>NW_027320108.1:0-3229 GCF_032062135.1 Pyxicephalus adspersus
TGAACAAAGGCTAAATTGTATTACATTGATTATTCAACTACATCACTAGAAGTTATTATACTCTACTAAGCATGGGGCACAACACGGGGACACTGGATAGTTGGGACATAACACAAAGATGATAGAAAAGAAAGAAAGAAAGAAATGGAGAGGATTAACTGGTTACTGGTACTATGTATTAGGCTTTCCTAAAAACTCCCTCACACAGAAGTTGAGGAGAACATATATTGGCTTTAACTTTTCAGAATTTGTAACCCTGTTTTTCTTTCCTTAGGTCGGCCTTACAGAGGAAAGCCAAGTGATATGTGGGCTTTGGGTGTAGTCCTGTTCACCATGTTGTATGGTCAGTTCCCCTTCTATGACAGCATACCTCAAGAACTGTTTCGCAAAATTAAGGCAGCCGAATACTCTATCCCAGAGTAAGTTGGATTTTTTTTAAAGATAAAATGCATTTAAACTTGTGTTTAAAGCCTTTCACTTTGTCGAAGATTTATCAGACATTGTATAGTGTGAGGACTGATTTAAAGCTTATCTAATACCCTTCTATAAGTGTTGGCAATGTACTGGCACATGTTTGTGGCACTGCTGCTGTCATTTTTTTAATTTAAAAGGGGTTGACACAATATTTTTAAGTGGTCAAATGCTTGCATTGGACTTTCAGCAAAATAAAAATACTTTGTGGGCTCCTCAGTAAGTCTATATATTGGCAGAACCTTTGACGTAGTATCTAGGCCATAGGATAAAATTGTTAATTAACTATTGCAAAATACCTGATGTTGGCTGTTGTCTGTAATGGTTGCACTCGGCTGGGTACGTAAATGTCAGAAAACATTGTGTCTTTGTTAAGTAGTAGCTGGCAGGTCCTTTAAATTATTTTTTTTTTCCTTGAAAACGTTTGATGTGTGATGTCTGAATTCTGAACATTTTTCTCTTCCTTTTTGTTTTGTTTTTTTTGTATAGGGATGGCAGGGTATCCGAGAACACGGTTTGTCTAATAAGAAAGTTGCTGGTTTTGGACCCACAGCAGCGTCTTACTGCATCTGAAGTTCTGGAGTCTCTTGGAGGCATCATATCTTCATGGTAGGTTTCTGGATTTTTTAGGCAAAGTTGGAGATGCCATAGTTGTAGGGCCAGATAATCTTTTTTTTTTATTTTTTTTTTTATATGATATGTTTGGTGTTTTCTTCATTCAAGCTCATATTTAATTTACTGATAAAAATGGGGATTATGTTGTGTCTGTTTACCCTAAAACTAATTTGCATGTATTATGTACTAAGAATTTTGGCTTGATATTTGTGCAGATATTGTGTGTGTGTGTGTGTGTGTGTGTATATTCTTCTAAATTCAGATACCTTTTGGGTTACCAGAAAACAATATGAAAGGAAAAGAACGATGGGAATGGGAATCCCTGTCACTGAAAAAGGGTATTGACAAGAACTTGGGTTACAGTTAGTGGGTACTTTTTTATTTATTAAAATAGTGGCACGTTAGTTTTAAGCATTTACCAATTTTTTTTTTTTCGTAGGTAAGATAAAATATTTATCCACAGGTTCAGCCTTTACAACATTTTCCCTTTGCTAGTTTACATTATATTATTTATGTCTTGATATTAGTCTATCTTGATCAGCTTGTTTGCATTTTTTTGCAAATTAAGGGTAACAGAAATAACTGTCATTCAGATGCTGAAATAAAAAGCTAAACATTTCACGAGTATTAGTATTAGAAGTTCACTGAAAACAAAATGACTATTTTTTTTAACCAACTTTTCCTAATCGAAATTCAGAATGCAAATTCTGCTCTTGTGATGTGTATTGTTTTTCTATTGTAATATAAAAATAGCAGTATATAATCTTAATTTGCAAGTATCTAAATATATGAGAATTTCCTATCTGCAGGCAATCTATGTCTTCATTGAGTGGCCCGTTGCAGGTTGTTCCTGACATTGATCAGGTGACAAGTCCAGAGAACTTACAGGAGGTAAGGATTGTTGGTAATACAACGTCATTCCCCTTTGAAACAACTCTTTATAGTTAAAATATCAAAAATAAAGTTATCTGTTAGATAAGAAGTATTATATTTCTTTTTAACATTCTAATGCAGAAACCTTCATTCTTTTTTTTTACGAATTTACAACTTTCAAACGTTTTGGATGCCTGTGTCCTCTGACATTCTCTTTAGTTCCATTCCCCAATTCCTATTTAACTTATGAACTTGTAAGTGGAGGATGGAATTGCACTGACATCCAGATGTTTCACATACTAAGACCTGGTAAAGGCATCACTGTAATGAAAGGAACAAATATTTTCTTCAGTCTGGAACTTCTTAAAATACAATGCAATGTCTCAACTGAAGTATGGCAGGAAATTTTACTTTTGGTCTGTAACTGCGTGCACATTTCAATTCTATGTTTCTCTTTTTAGACTAAAGTAACAGAAGAATCATCTCAGTATGAGTTTGAAAACTACATGCGACAGCAGCTTCTTCTGGCGGAGGAAAAAAACACAATCCATGAGGCCAAGAACTTCCCTCAGAAACGTCATTTTGGCAATTTTCCACCAATTAGAAGGTTGGGATATGATGCTCAGCCAGTGAGCCCTTTGGACGCTGCAATTTTGGCACAGCGATATCTTCCTCCACCACACCCGACTCTTCCCAGTTCTCACTAACTCCATAGCCCTAGATGCTTTATTTTATCTTGAAAACATCAGGTGGAGAATCCCTATCAGCTGTGAAAGGTTTACATGGTGCTAGACTTCTACTTCGCTCACCATTTTCTTTCGTTTTACTATGATCTTGTCTAAACAATATTGCACACAATCCCTTAAGTCCCCATTGTCCCCTTCCACTTATCCTATAGCAATACACTTCCAGCACAATGAATACAAGCTAATGTAGCATTTATTTTTCAAGCAGGGTGTAAATTTCAAACGCCATGAGCTGCAGAAAATGCAAGCAAGGCACGGCAGCATTAAATATTTTTTTTTTATTCCCTCTTCTACAATCTTCTTTAGCTATCGGCTTTTTTTTTTTTAATATATACATATATATAGATCTATACATAGACATTAAATCTACCTCTCTTTTGTAGCAAGTTCCACAGAGTGGAAACATACAGCATTTAAAAGGAGTCTGCTGTGGAACAGATTTGTCTTTTATTTGCTATTTGTTCATAGTCTGTCCCCCTTTTTTACCGCTGGGGGGCAAGTCTAGATATTGTGTACATATATAA
>NW_027320109.1:0-3227 GCF_032062135.1 Pyxicephalus adspersus
CACTTCCTGCCAACAGCACTTCATCTAATAATAAAATGCATTGTGCTAAATACTGTGCTTCATTTGTAGGGGTATTGGCTCCAATTGAACATTTAGGACTCAATAATCTCATTGGCACAGTCGCAGTGACTATTTGGACAAGTCATATGAAAGCAAAGCTAGCCAAGCCAAACAAAACCCATCCAGAAATAATATGTGTTGGATAAAATCTGTATTTAAGTTCTTTTAGAAAAATAAACATAATGACAGTGAGCTTTGAAGCGAAACTTAAAGCTGAAAAGACAAATTACCCTAACAGTGGGATTAATTAGGTACTACAAGAGTTAAATGTTCATTTTGTATAGGGGGAATATACTGCTGGGGCAGTGAGCCCTCTTCTCCTCTCTCCAAAAGCCAGTTTGTTGGCAGGCCTTCGGTGGGGGAAGACTTCTGAGCCCGAGACCTGGAGTTTGGCTTTAAGTTAAGATATATATATTGATCACAGTAATATTGGGAGATGGTCTGCACAATGCATTGCTATTCAATTATTCTTTTAAATATGAACAATGAGGTACACTGCTTGTGCAGGCAGATATTGTTCAGTTAGTCAGGTCTAGTTCCAGCAATGCTATGTAATCAAAAAAATGTCAGCTGACTATATGAATATACTGAATTGTGTGACTATTTTTAGGACAAGCAGCCTATAATAAATCAACTCCTAATAAACATATATTAAGGACACTTTATCATAACAGGAACCTAAAGCCTTGAATGATTACACCATAAAGGCTGGGTGGGTGCTTATTACAAAACATAAAGGTTGCTATTTATAAACATTTTATTTTTGTTTTTTAAATAATTTTTCAAGTAGTCCCTTACTGAAGAATGTAGTCCCCTATATGGATGATATCATGGGCCTGGATTTTAAAGCTCTCCATGACTGGAGAAGATAGACTATAATTTAACTAACTTTATTAGTAAAGCGTATAAGTTTATGCTTTGTCAAAAATAATTTTTCCTGAAAGCTGTATTTTCACAAAAAAATACTGAACCCGAAATATATATTATGTTTTCAGGTTTGTTTTTCTGAATATGTAGGTGTGACTGAAGCCCAACAACCTGTAAAGCGGATGAAAGGTCCTTTCAGCAGCACACAGCACTAAATCTCTGATGTATCTATCATTCAGCCAAACAACCAATAACTCTAAATATTAAGGTCAATGTCATTTATCAGGATAGATTAGATACCACTTTTCTTGACTTATTTCTGTAAATGCACCATAAATCTGTTTACCCGTTGAGTTTATAGCTGCCTTTATGATTCTTTATCAGTCTACTTGGATCATCTTTGTGTATTGGTTGGACGAACGTGTCTTTTATGGCAAATTCTAGATNATTAAATAGGGGTAGCAAATTACAGTGACACAGGAGGAGAAGAGGACCCTGCCCCGAGGAGCTTATAATCTATGTACCCATGTGTAATGTCAGAAATAGGTCAATGTGCATTTTACTACGATCTGCTTTTCTGAAAAAAAGTATTTGTAATATTTATGCCAACACCACAGGTGTATTCATCATCTGCATATGTTTAAGTCAAGCGTTAGTCTTTGCATTCCAAATTAGGGCGGCCTAACCGTAATGGCAGGATTAAAGTTTACATACTTTACATATATAAAGTGCATACTTTCTAGCACCTTTTAGAAAGATGTGGTATTTACAGCTATGTCTCTAGTTTAAAAAAATAAAACTATAAAAATGCATATAAGCATGACCAGGGTAGCTCGGACCTTCTAGCCCATCCTTTATAAACACCATTGTCATAACTACCCCCTACTTCCAAACCTCCCCCTGCTTACCAGCCACTTTAATGTAACAAACAACAATAACACATTACAACAAATTCAAGTATGCAAATCCATGTTTACCCTATTTTTGGTCCATGAGAATAACCCCATCCAATAACCCTTAACCCCAAGTCTTTCTGCTTACCAACCAGGCCCCCAGACGCTACCACATCGACTCGGGGACACTTAGCGGATAACCCAAACACTCTCTTAGCCCCCACAACAACCCAGTGTCATGCAGGGCTCCACTTAAAGGGATCTCCATACCATGATGGGTCCCACCCACCTTTTCCTTGTCAACTAATCTTTAAAACTCCCATGGACCTACCAAAACCACCCCACATCCTGCTGCTATGACTTAAACCCTCCCCCCCAACCAGCCTAGCTTACAGGGAGGAAGGGCAGTAATGCTCCTCACGTTCCGATATGACAACCCCCCCATACTGAGCCCCCTTTATAAGATAACCCTTGACCCCACCCCTTGGCCCACCACCTCCCCCATCTCCTCCTCACTTTTTTCCACTCTTACCAATTAACACCTTCGACTCCTCTCTTCTCTCCTCGCCTTGTCATGAGGCCCTACGCCTATCCCTGATGCTTTGGGCCCATTTCTGTGTTTAAGACTTTTCTATTACCATACCAGAGGTAGGTTCTATAGAGTGAGAAAACACTTCACTAGCTTTTGCCTACCTACTAAAAAGACCATGTCACTAGGATAAGAAGTTTAAACAATGTGCCCTGTAACAGGAGAAATTCCATGCTCCGAGTTGAGTTGAACCATGCCCCTGTCCAATCAAGAATTTTGTTTGTCCTGGCCATCATAACCAGGCCGCAACACCAGGGCAGTCCCGCCGTCGCCTTGAAGATCAGCTCAACAGTCCAAAATGTATCCCACTTGGAAATATTACTTTTGCAGTATGGAACCACGAGCGTTCCGCATCCAAACAGTCCTGGCCATTGTATCGGACCAGACCGCAACACCAGGTCATTTCAGTCGCCACCGTGAAGACCAATTGAACATTCCAAAATATATCCCACTTAGGAGATTTTATCTCCAATCTTAGACCCCCCCCCCTCCCGGCATGGAGCCCTACCATGCCAAGGGGCCACTTCTCCGACATCATATGATGTAGCACTATGCTACCCCCATTGTTTAGCCACCGAAATTGCCCATAGCTGTATTGAGTGCACACCGTGCAGTATGGAACCACGAGCGTTCCGCATCCAACCAGTCCTGGCCAGTGTATTGGACCAGACCGCAACACCAGGTCATTCCAGTCGCCACCATGAAGACCAATTGAACAGTCCGATATACATCCCATTTGGAGATTTTATCTCCCATCTTGGACCCCCCCCCCCCGGCATGGAGCCCTACCATGCCAAGGGGCCACTTCTCCGACATCA
>NW_027320110.1:0-3227 GCF_032062135.1 Pyxicephalus adspersus
AAGGGTAGGTGTAAGGGAAAGGTCAGGAGGTGATGGGTTGGGTGGTCACAAAGTCGTACTCATCCTCATTTTCTTTATCCTTTGTAGTTCCTATTTGATTCACATTGCATTGTTTGTAGCTCCATCATTATAAAGCTGTCAGTAAATCCTGAACAGGTCATCCAATCAGACTAAAATGTGAGAGCCCAAATTACAAATCACAAAGGAGATCCACAGGAAACACAACAACTATATTTGCATTAAAAGAGAAGTAGCAGCTATGGAGTAGTTACCGAACCACACAGTCCCTCAGATCTCAATTATGATATTCTATTGTCTTGCCATTCAATATTCGCTGCTATTTTCAGAGTCAGAGAATTTCACAATTGGGTAATCACAGCTGATACTAACAGAATAATTATTGATTTCTCTTGCACAAGAATATTTAGTATAAAATAAATGTATACAGTTAAATATGGAGATCTGAACAAATCCAACATCCAGTTAACATGAGATGTACAAAAAAACTTCAATTGTGTCACACACTCCCCCTCCCAGGAATTGCAGTTCACAGTGACAGGGTTTCTGTGATGTCAATCAAAAAGTAGTGGGTGCGGCTGGGTGTGGCCAGGTGCTGATTGACAACCTCCAGGCTTGTAATGCAGCAGTAGCAAAGCTGATAGCCACACCCCCTGCAATATATTCTCATCCCATTGTAATGCAAGCAGGCACATCCTACATGAGATTGCCAACTCTGCTTTCAGTTCAGAAGCAGAGCAGCATTGTTGTCACCCCACCACAGGAAGCTGCATACGTCAAACAGCATTGGAAGGATCAACAGGTATTTGTAACTTTGCAAGGACTAAAAGAAAACTGTACATGCCAATGAGTTCATAACATGAAACCTGACCTTGGGTTATTTATCACTGCATATGGTGAATAAAGATTAATTCCATGACAATAAAAAGTATTAAAAACCATGATAGTATTGAATATACTTCCTGTTTGCCAAATAGCGCCCTCTATCTTCTATCACGGACTACAGAATAATTACTATATATGTTGTAAAATATAGGGAAAATTTGTATTATACATTGCATAGACGTAGATGTTTTTTGGGGGGAGGGGTGAATCTGATTTGACCTATTGTTTTAAATGGGGGGTTGTCCTCATTTAACTTCTAGTGCCCTGGGATCACACACAGGAGGATTCCAATGGCTACATTGCTGCTGCAGTACTCCTCTCCTAATTATTTCCTTAATCTTCTGATGGGTCTACGAAATCAGTTTGACAAAATTTTGCGGACCCATCAGAAGTTCAGGGAAGTTTTAACGAGAATGTCGGAGGCATTCTCACTCACTTATCCCTTGCGGTAACCCCAAGCGGTGGAATTTGCAGGGAGTTTTCAAGTCTTACCTGGTCCCCACGTGCCCGCGGTGTTCTCCAGCGATGCCGGGCATCTGATTCCCCTGATGATGCTGGCCGGGCACATCTGCGTCCCCAGTGTGTAAACATTAGGGACACCAGGCCAGGGGCGCAGATGCCGGCAGTGCAAGCGCATGGTTGGAGGGTGGGACCGTGCAGCTGGGAGGTGGGACCAGGTGGAAAATTTAAAATAATAAGTATTTTTAAATGTACCATTTTGACATTTAAAAATCCTTATTATTCAGACCCCTAGGGAGGTTAATAAACAAAATGTGACAAAGTAGGGCGAAAGTTTTTTATGCCAAAAGGTGCCACACCGCAATATGAAATTTCGCACAAAGTTGTCTTTGTAGCAAAATCAAGCTTGCAAGTTGCCCATAATGCTGATATAAGAGTTTTGACATTTGTCTTCCTTACTCTGAGATATAGGTTTGTGTGAGAGTAAGGTTCAATAATTGCACCATGACAACTTTTTTGTTTGTATTCATTGATATGCAGGAAAGAAGGACAGAAATTGGAACGCTGGTGAATCTTAGGACAGGCACATAAGCAAGAAACATTCCTTTTTACCTGACCTCACAAATTATCCTTCTGATTTCTCTTTGCTGGTGTTCTAATATGTTTCTATATATCCCATGCTGCCATGCATCCAAAAAACACAAAAAGTTTCTTATGTATTCGTGTAATGATTAGTCTTGAATCTTATCATGTGCTGGTGATTACTCAATGCTGTTGCTCAGGTTTCTGCTGTACACACCTGCCCTACCCAGGAATGTTTAAATAGACTGCAGGACATTCGTTGTGTGCCTGAAATTTTTAGATTCATGCCAAGGATCAGCCTGGTATTTTATATTTGCAATTAATTGTGCTTAGGTTGTCTGTGCTTGCCTTCACCCCTAGCCTGGTCTATTCCTATTCTATCTACCTGTCCAGAACTTTGTCTGTCGGACTGCTGATTCTACCACTCTGATCATCGAGGATTTACACTGCTCTGGCATGTCCATAGTCCGGTGACACAGTGGGACCATCCAGCCAGGTGACAGGTAGCAGTACACACATATCTTGTCTCTTTTGTGTATTAAAGAGTGTAGGGGGTTGTGGAATTGGATCCAGTGTGGGTTCAGTACTTACTATGAACTTTTTGAGTCAGAGATAATGACTCGATTGTGAGCTCCTTTGAGGGACAGTTAGTGACACGACTATGGACTTTGTACAGCGCTGTGTAATATGATGGTGCTATATAAATACTGTGTAATATTGATAATAATATAGTAGCCCCTGCTCAGCCTCGGGAGATTGGTTGTCTCCCAGCACTCAGTTGCCCCCAGGACTTTCAAAGGATTGTGTCTGGAAATAGGCCGGCAGCCAACCCGGGACCCACCAATGCAGAGTAAGAAATGTCAGGAAATCCAAAAAACCTAGCTGAAGTCAAACACATGGGAAATCAGTCCATCCAGCGAAGTACAAGGGGCAAAGGGAAAATCAGGGTCACAAGCGGAGGTCAGTCCAGGCAGAGTTCAATAGATAGATGCCAAGGGAAAAAATCCCAGCTACAGGGATGCAGCAACCTACAGGGCACTGATCCCGTAAGCACAGCTGCCGGAAGGAATAGGCGGCCCACGCCCTCCTGCAGTGAGGTATCGCCTGGGATCTTACACCCAAAGAGCGCCTCCTAACAGCTGTATAATAGAACATTGAAAAAAACAGACCCGAAAAAATACAGACGCATACTACATATTGGCTCCGCATGAGCTTGCTCCCACTTGATGCATTTTGCAGTTAATAATTCTGCTTTTTCAATAGTTTGGGGAGTCTGAGTATTT